>NW_010266396.1:38926-39265 GCF_000690775.1 Eurypyga helias
AGCACACTGAGAGTGCAAAGCTAGCTGGGGCAGGGTTGGAAACCATCCTGTGGGAGAAGGGAGGAATTTCTGGGGAAGGGGCTGGGGAAGTCACCTGAGGGGGCAGGAGGAGGGGAGCACCCGGTGCAGAGGTGTCCGGTGCCGTGCTGATGTGAGGGGTGGGCGAGGTCTGGGCCATGGGCCTTGGGGCAGAAGCAGGCACAGGGAAGGAGGCTGGGGGCTGCGTGGTGCCGCACAGCAGCTGACCGACAGGAGCCATTTTGCATGCGCGGGCTCCCAGCCCCTCCTCTACCTCACAGCCCCCTGCTTGGGCGCAGTGCCAGCGCACAACGGCTGGGG
>NW_010266396.1:39302-40854 GCF_000690775.1 Eurypyga helias
TTGGGACAGCCTGGCCACCCCCAGCACCCGCAGCCCCTGCTGCACACCAGCTTAGCTGCCCCCCACGTCCCACCGCTCACACAGGGATGTACCAGCACCTGTACCTGCGCACTGGCCCGGGTCTCCATGGGGTTTGCCACAGGGACAGGCTCAGTGGTAGCGTGGGCACAGGCATCCATCAGCCAGACAGGCTGCTTAAATGGACCCAACCGAGCCTTCTCCCTGCTCCCTGCCAGGGGTCTTTTACAGTCTGTTCTGCGCTGTGCTTCCTGCCCACTCTTCCAGCATCCCCAGGGATGTCCCCAGCCACCCTCCATCTCCACACTGGGAAGCTGAACTGTGAATGTGACAGCTCAGCTCTGCCGTGCACCCCCGGCCTCTCCAGCTCCCTCCCCTCTCCCTGGCTTTGTATGTGCCTCGTTGTGCATGTGTGTGCGTGCGGATGCACGTGAGTCTCTGTGGTGTGGGTGTTCATACAATTTGTGTGCGTGTTGGTAGCCAGGGATGGGTCCATGCACACTTTCTGCATATGCAGGGTGTGTTTGAAGGGGAGGTGGGTTTGTACCTGCCTGTCTGTGCACCCCATGGCCCCGGCTGGGGAAAATGAGGCTGTTTACCTGGGCTCAGCACCCAGAGCACACACAGGGGAGACGGAGGGCTGGGCCACAGGCTGCCCAGGCCACCCAGGCTGCACCCACCAGTGCTGCAGATTCAGACTGCTCCCTTGTGTGCATTGAGAGTGACCCATGTAGACAGAAGGAGGAGCACCCCGTGCTTATGT
Organism: Eurypyga helias; assembly: GCF_000690775.1. Classification (NCBI taxonomy): domain Eukaryota; kingdom Metazoa; phylum Chordata; class Aves; order Eurypygiformes; family Eurypygidae; genus Eurypyga; species Eurypyga helias. The sequence continues at coordinate 40,084 of NW_010266396.1, forward strand.
GTACAGGCATGCACGCGCAGCCTGCACTGTGTGCGTGCCCGTGGCTCTCTGTGCCTGTGTGGGTGCATGCAGGCATGCACAGTGTGTGTGCGTGCCCATGACTCTGTGTGTGTGTGCACACGCACGCTGTGTCTGCAATCTGTTGGTGTGTGCCTGTGTCTCCCGTGTGTATGTGGCAGGGGGTGTGCTTGTGTGGCTGCTTCGCGCATTGTGTGTGCTGGGGGGGCCATGGTGCTGTGTGAGGTGGGAGGTGCAGCTGTGGTGCGTAGTCGTGCAAGTGTGTGTGGACACAAAGCAGTGTTTGTAGTGCACACGGTGTGTTTGTGTGGCAGTATGTGTGTGTGTGACCTTGGTGCAGTGTGTACTCGTGTGTGCGCATGGATGTATGTAAGCATGCAGCATAGTGTGTGTGCACCAGCGTGTTTGCACACTGGTGTGAATGTAGACATGCAGTGTTCTGTGTGCGTGCCCGTGTTTGCAGTGATGCATGTGTGCATATGGCATGTTTCTCTGCTCACATGGACATTCCCACAGCGATGTGAGCACACAGTGTGTGTGCATGCACGGCATTCCCCATGCCCCCAGTGTGTTGACGCCCATGTGTGCGCACAGCATGTGCACATATAGCTCTGTGTGTGGCCATGTGTGCCCGTGGCGATGCGTGTCTGTGCGTGGTGTATGTGTACATGCATGTTGCTGTCTGCACGCATGGCGTTGGGCAGGCATGCCCGCGCACACACTCTGTGCATGAGCCTGCGTGTGCCCCGGGGA
>NW_010266397.1:0-24052 GCF_000690775.1 Eurypyga helias
TTTGGGATTGCCCCAACCCACATGCTGGACCTTTGGCAAGTCATTGCCAAAGCACTGCTTATCCCATATTCCGATTGGAGAAAAATTTTAGTGTGGAGGAAGAAAAATTCATAATTGTAGTGGCAACTTTAGTATTTTACACCTGTCAAAGATTTATCTTTGTATTGGTTTAATGTAACATTTGTATCTATTAAAAGATAGTATTTAAATAAGGATATATTTTCATAACTTCAGTAGAATTGACAGTTTACCTGACTTACTGTTTCTTCAATTGCTTTCATATAGTGATTAAGTTCTCTGTCCATTGCAGCATATTCTAACATGACATTTTCCATACTGTTAACATCCTCTGCATCATCTGCAAAACAAAATATTTTGTATAAGGATGATCAGTTGTATTATTTTCAGGCAGTACTTCTTCTTTACAGATATGAAGACATGTATTGATGCTATGAATATCTAAAGCATCTGACGGGCACAGCAGGTGTTTTCAAGCTCCTCAAACATATATTTTTTTCATATTTTGCAACTGTAAACCTTGATATTTCTTGGGTAACTTGAACAAACAGCTTACTCAGAAAGACACTTCCCTGGTTTCATGTGAACAAGAGAGTGTGTGTAATTTCATCTACCAACACCTACTCATTAGGCAATCAGGATATTTTCTGCAAAAGTTGTATTTCATGACTCATCACATTGCCTCAGAAAGAGTCAGAAGAAACTCAAATGCCCTCTCAGTACAGTACAGTTCACAGCTATAAATAGACCCCTTATCCCCAATAAACATAGCTACTGTAAAATCAAAACAGCTCCAGCATTTTATAACACAGGAAATAATGGGAGACTGAATAGCATTGGTGATTAAAACAGTAACATTTTAATTGTCAGTGAAAATCAATGAATACAGGACGTGATTAGTAATTCACATCCACTTTATTCTCTTCTACATTCCTCCTAATTTCATTCCTTTCACTTCTAACTACCCTTCTGCCTTCCCATTCCAACATTGCAATGCATCTGCTCTGCTGGATAAAGGCTCTTCGTAGATGCTACAGGGCTGAACAGCCACAGCTGTATCTCCTGACACAGGTGCATGTACCACACCAAACACTGCCAGCTGCGGGAGGACAGCCAGCCACCAGTCCCTAACCCATTTAGGAAATTAAGAAGTTAGGAAACATAAGTTTACACTTCTCCTACTCCAATTTATTCCTACCCTGCAGTTTCCAGGTATAGAGAAAACAGCTGGAAGCAGCTGGAAGCACTGAAAGAGCCCCAAAGCCTGCCATGCAGCATTAGAGGGTGTCATTTAATGGTGTATTCTTCTTTACAAGTAGTTTAAGTAGCCAATCTGTGCTGTTATTTTTAGGATGAAAATTGTGGTATACCTTTTTAAATTACTTTTTTGTGAAGAAAGGAAAATGTCTTCTGATCTGGCAAGCTAGAGCACTTCTTAAGCTGCTAACTATATTAGTATTTTACAGCACAAAAATCTGTCTCTGCAGAAAGCTAACAGAAAGCCTTATATATATGGCCATCTTAGCTTGACAGCAAACCTGAAACAGTTGCTGAAACACATCACTCTGGGATAGGCACTTCATACCATCTGAAAAAGTGATGGATACAGGAGACAGAAGGAAAAGCATAAAGTTATATTTACACAAAGTTACATAATAAACCCATACTATTTTGTGAACATGGCAATTACAGTCATGATGTTCCCCTTAATTATATATAGGCTTGGTAGGTATCCATTTTTCATTAAGTAGATGAATGGATATTGCAGACAGAATCTTGGCATAAAGTCCGAACAACCAGCATTTCCCCCTCCCCTTTCCCTTCCCTCCCACTCAATTTCCATAGCCTATCTGGTAACTATGATCATGCTCTTTTTCCTTCCTGCTAGGAAGCATATGAAGTGCCTCGTTCAAGGCTGACACAAATGGCACTCCATGAATCACAGGGAAGGTTTGTGTAGCAAGTAACTGTCATTCTCCTCCCATGGCCAAAATGACCAGCATTTCCCCCTCCCCTTTCCCTTCCCTCCCACTCAATTTCCATAGCCTATCTGGTAACTATGATCATGCTCTTTTTCCTTCCTGCTAGGAAGCATATGAAGTGCCTCGTTCAAGGCTGACACAAATGGCACTCCATGAATCACAGGGAAGGTTTGTGTAGCAAGTAACTGTCATTCTCCTCCCATGGCCAAAATGAATCATAACCACGACATAAAGAAACTACAGTGGCCTAAATACTATTCTTTTTAGGGGAAGTGAAGTGCTTTGTTACACACCAAGAGAGAGCTGTATTAACAACACCTTTCGTGAAAGTTACAAAAGCTTTAGATAAAGAATAACAATGTTGCAACTTGAGGGATGCATTAAAGTAAAGCTCAAAGAGGTGGGACACAGCTCAGGCAATAAGGACATTATCTGTAACTACATCCTGCCCTACATTCTTCATGCCCTGACTGTCCACCCAGCCACCTGCCTGTTTTCAGTCTCGGTGATGTCCACCGCTGTTTCTCTGTTCTTTCACGCACGTGCAGTCTGTTACACATACAGCAAAATCACTGACTGCATCACTAACGCTTGAAGTCATTATGGACATACAGATAGATCTGAAGGACTTTATAGCGGCCAGTTCCTGTCCACCCCCTACTTCTGCCGTTTGACAGGTACTATAGTGCATTTTCTATCTGCAGTTCAATCCATAGTGCAAGGTGATGAGAACTAAGAGAAAATTTCCCACAATGTTTCCAGGCACACATTTCCCCATGTCCTAAACAAGATTTAAAAGAAAACTTACATTACAGGCTATTATATCTGTCTTTAGAAAACCCTTGTTGTCCCACACTACACACTGCAATACTGTACTGAGCATGGCTCCTCTGCTCCCACCACACTCTCCCTTCCCCTACGGAGCTAACAGCAAGTCTGCCCCTCCCTGGCAAAGAGCAGAGCTTGGGTACGCATGATGAGAACCTGTGGGTGCCTGTACGGGGATGTAAAGTTTTACAGCTCACTAAGGCAGGGATCCCAGCAACTTCAATGTTTCCTTGCAACACACTCCACCACAGACTAATCAGAACACACCAGTCGACCTGATCTTTCTAGGGAACAAGAAATTAGAAAAGAAGGACTTCTCTCTCCTCACTACCATCCCACAATTCACTCTCCCAAATCCCACCAACCCAGTAGTTTAACAGCACTATAATATCAAGAAGAATCAAAAGCTAATAATTATATCAGGCCTTTGAATGATTGAAAAGGCATTGTCCGTTATCCACTCTGCAAGCCCTGCTGCTACTTTTATTTCAGTTATGAGGAAGGCATTAGCTACCCATGGGAAAGGGATTGAAGGCACAGTCTCTCCTGCAGCAGACTGTGACCGCATATCTGCTGAATACCCTCCAGCCAGACTCCAGCTAACTCAAACCTCTCACTCTGCAGGCCAACAACCTAGCTCAACACCAAAAGCAAATGTTTTGCAAGTGCTGGATCAGTGTCTTTCCGTTATCTAATCACAATTTATCCTAATCTTGTTTCGAATTCATATCTAAGGAATGCATTCCAAACTCTCTGCATATGCTTTTAGCTACTGCCCCAAAATACCATCGAAGTTGCATACTATAGTTGAGTCTCCTTGTTATCTAGGCTAAATTTGTTGAGTTTAGTAAGCAGTTCTCCACAAGTCCTTACCCTCACCACCCAGAGATTATACATTTTGTAATATTACATCTTTTACTCACAGAAAGCCTGGTCCAAGGCCATAATTTTCATTTTCAAAGGCCCATGTGCATCATGTTAAAATTAGCTGGCTGAATACGCACACTTCTTGATTATGAATTCCAGCTCGCATGACTTTACGATCTCTTGTTATAATGGAAACATGGGTATTATTCTGAAAAGCCAGCTTAAATATTAAAGAACAAAATTACATAAAGAGACTAGCAAGAGTTCAATTTCTCATTTCTAATAAGAACCAAACTGATCATGCTCAGGTGCATTACTGCTGACTCAAACTGTCACCAATCAGGGCTGGGTTATGTGTCACAAAGCTCAGAGTGTTAAAACAGAAGTTACAGTAACAGGAGAGAATTAAGTCAGCATGGCTTTAATACTTCCTATACTAACACTCATCTAAAATGCTGCCCAGTTGTCCAAAACTTGCATTTCCTTCTGAGTTCATACTCACTTTAGTTCCCTGTATGCATCCACAAGTTAGCAAAATTTCTAAAGGTTTTTCACAACTGCCTCTTTTCCTGTGCAAAACTTAACAGCATCGGTCTCTGCTTATGTAGGGTATTACAGCTGTCCTGCAGCCAATACACAGCAATTAAAATAAGCATTCACTTCCACCGCAGACTATCTCAAACACAAAACAGTCTGGAATACCATGAAATTACAGGAAGGCCCTAAGACTACAAATATAACAGTACTTAAAATGAATGCGTAAGCACAGACAAAATAGATTAACATAAAGATATATATATATACTCTCAACTTTATAGTATTGGCTAACACAAGTCACTTTCAATTTAAAGAAAACAGGACACTGTCAGTTCTACCTCTTGCACTCCGTATTAGGTTGCTTTGAAATTCAAGGCTACCCACTGTTTTTTCTATCATACTCGCCCATCATTCAAGGCAAAAGAAGAATGGTATACCATTTCCCACAGATTTTGACAGTAGATTCCAGACTTTTAAAACATACATAACACAAACATCTGTCACTTGAGCCAATAGCAACAGCAGTGGTAGGCAGTTGTCTTCATATGCACCAGGAGCAGATAAAATACACACTTTGCCAGCGGGTTTCAAGTTACTGCTGACAGCAGAGGAAATGAAGCTCACGGGCTCCTTGATTTAATTCCATCTTCTGGAGGAGAATGTACATTCTCAATTCAGGATACAGCTAAGCATTTTTGCTGGTTTTAGCAAGTATTTCATTTTCAAAACCAAAAGTGCTAAGACACCCCCCTGCTCCCCCAGTTTTGGTCTACTCAAAACTGTTGGCAATTCAAGTTGGACCATACATCTGGAAAAATACAATCAACCAACCCACAGTCTTTAAAAATAAATGCACAAAACACTTAAGAAGAAAGTAGCAAGATGTCCCTCTATCGTCTAGATAGCAGTGAGGACACAAACTTATGCAGAATCATAGAATTGTTTAGATTGGAAAAGACGGTCAAGATCATCAAGTCCAACTGTTAACCCAACACTGCCAGGTCCTGCACTAAACCATGTCCCTAAGCACCCCAACCACACATCTCTTGAATACCTCCAGGGATAGTATCTCCATCACTTCCCTGGGCAGCCCATTCCAACACCTGACAACCCTTTCATGGAAGAAATTTTTCCTAATATCCAATCTAAACCCTTGGTGCAACTTGAGGCCATTTCCTCTTGTCCTATCACTTGTCACTAGAGAGAAGAGACCAACACCCACCTCACTACAGCCTCCTTTCAGGCAGTTGTAGAAAGCAATAAGGTCTCCCCTCAGCCTCCTCTTCCCCATGCTAAACCACCCCAGCTCCCTCAGCGGTCCTTACAGGACTTGTGCTCCAGACCCTTCCCCAGCTCCGTTGCCCTTCCCTGGACAAGCTCCAGCCCCTCAATGTCTTTCTTGCAGTGAGGGGCCCAAAACTGAACACAGGATTCGAGGTGCAGCCTCACCAGAGCCCAGTATAAGGGGACAATAATTTCCTTGCTCCCGTTGGCCATACAGACCAGCAGGAACTTAAACAGGAGATAGATTGCTTCTGCAGCACTGAGGGTGCATCTTCACTTTTCATCCTACAGATACATGTACAGCTCCTCAGAAAACTCTCAAAGGAGATTTCTTTCAAAATCTCATCTCCCTGACCTGTAACATGTTTTATCTATTAGGTTGCAAAAAGAGCAGAATGTCAGTACAAAAATTTCTAAACTAAAAGAAATAAGCAATACACAGGAATGGCAGAAGATGGGATGTAATGCAGGTGTGCTCACATTAAAACCGGTGAAACGCTTCAAAGTGGAATGCCCAAAAATCTCCACAGAGCCCTTTGGATGAGGAACTAACCACTGCAATCCATAAGAGAAGAAAAATTATTGCTGATTAGAGGGCCAACAACCATAAAGGGAATGGCAATTGGTGGACTAAAGGGGAACTCAGGGCAGCAATTGCAGAATTTCCCTCCATAAAGTCAGAAGCTACTTACTGCTGAAACTGGTCCTAAAGAAAGCTCCAACTTCTCAGGAAATGCCTTCACTGGGCTGTAGAGTATTTTGAGCTCCATTTCCCTCACTGTCCCCTAAGGAAGCCATTCTGTCTGCACAGAAAGCTTTCACATACCTAGAGTTAAGAGACTGAGTGTGCATGAGTGATTTTACAGACCAATACCTTCACCCAGATACCAGCACTCCAGCGAAAAGTAGGTATGTCTTAAAAAATGAAATGACATCAACGAGAGAAAGGGAAGCCTACTCGAGGTGGCCCTGCTTGAGCAGGGGGATTGGACTAGAAAACCTCCTAAGGTCCCTTCCAACCTCAACCCATCTGTGATTCTGTGGTATTCCTCAAAATCCAACCACCTCATCTCTAAACCATTCCTCTGGAAGATGGTTGAAAGTGAGTCCAAGTTCAAGTCTTCTCAAGCAAAGAAGGAAGCTGAATCTGAGCTTCCTATAGTCTATCAAAAAAAAAAACTGAGTAGATGGAATAGAAGAGCGAGAGGAGTGTTGGAGACAGGACTACTAGAACTTGTAAAGTAAAGACCAGCACAGAAGAACAGTTGATTGTGCCCTCAGTTGCACCAGAATTATCACTTGTGAATGATTTCTAAAGTTTCATCTTATTTTCTATTTGGCTTCTGTTAAGACATTGCAAATTAAACTACAGTACTTGGATTCACGTCAAGCATTTTGCTGTACCTGAGTACAGTCTTGTGAGGTTTTATTTTGGAAAGGAAAGGTCAGTGTTTTTCAGTTTGGATTTAAATGTTTGTTTTATTCAGCAAGTAACCAAAAAAACCCAAACAAAACCCAACAACCAAAAAACTTCAATTATCCATTTCTCCCCGATGAATATTTTTTTTTATTTTTAAAAGTAAGATGAGCCAAGAGTGTCTGTTAGATTACAGACTACTGTTTCCTGACAGAAACCCCTCATCTTGTGTTACAAGCCATTTCCCTGTAGGCTACGACAGCCTGTAATGGGAAGAGACAGGATTCAGTGACCCAGGAGGCTCCTGCCAATTCCATGGAAATGAAACCCAAGTACATTATATTGTAGAAAAAGTCAGAATTTCAACAGAAACAGAAACAGACCATGCAGGGTCTGAATGCCCACTCTGAAACATCTCAAGGGGCCAGCATTTCCAGCGAGTGGGTGTTGGACATATTCTGAAAACAGAGTCATCTCAGAGTGGGCACAGAGAAGTGGAGGCACCCAGTATTACTAACCACTTCTGAAAATAGCTTACTATATTATTCTATAACAAAGTAATCATGAAATTTTTGCTCAACACGCAACTCCCTTAAACTCCATAGGCCAACAGTGCTTTTGAAAACAACTTTCTTACAGTACCTTTTTTTTTTTCCTTAAAGACTATCACAGGAAGGCTAAAAAGTGATAATAAACCCAGTTTAGACTTGAGAGCGGTAACAAAGATCAGTGTTACCAGATATTTCTGCCACAGTATCCAAAGAGACTGCAATACCTCTAAACACATATTGACACTGTGGTAATACCTAATGAAATAAACGGGGTTGTCACAGAGAGTTTGATTTAGCAAAACACTCCAACGTGTGCTGACACGGTTTGCTGTATAAAATCTGAAGTAAAATATTATTCAACACAAGTGGAGATGGTTTAATTCAGGCTGAGGCACCCAAATAATTAAAAGACATCAACTAATCTTTCATACAGGTAAACAAGATTTGCCATGGAACAGAAAGAGAAAAAAGGCTTTGTATCATACCTACATATTTTTGGCTACTGTAACCTCTATGGTGCCACACATACAGCACCAAGACAGGAAGTCAAGTAGTATGTACACTTCCCCAAATACCATACAATTCCCACGCTACCTTCCTCCCTTCAGACAAAAGAGACCAGCACCTCTTTTCTCCTTACTACATTCCAGGGTCACAGTGAGGTTAATCTTTATTTTACCAATTAACAGCTACTTAATTCTGCAGAAAGACCAATTTAAAGTTAACAAAAACAGTGTAACCAGTAAGCAGGAGCACAGAAAAAGAGGATAAAGCATTTAGAAGATGCAACAGTTTTGAGAGGAAAGTCAAGCTCTCCTCTGCCCTAATTCTGTACTGGCTTCCTGGCATTATGAAGATATCCATCCAGAACTACTGTGCTCTGTTCAACAACTGAGTAAATCAGCATTCCTCAACACTATCCACATCCACAGGCCAAAGAAGAACAGGAACACAAGTTACGTTGACAGACATGCGGCAGGGAAACACCAAGGCTGAGGTTCATGTACCTCTTCCTTGACAACAAAGGGAATTTTCACACATCATTTCCCCAGGCACTCATCCTTGTTGTTCCCCTGCTGCCCCTCTGCCAGGATAATATGACTTTTTACAGGGTTATACTATAAATTGGATTAATGAAACAATCCAAGCTAAAAATACCATTCTGTGTTCCAAAACCAAACAAAAAAGCCAACCCCAACCCGTGGTGCTCCAGTAACTGAATCTGAAGTGCAGATATATACAAACAGTTGTGCCAGCACTATTGAGGGGGTGGGAAACTGTAGCAGGGTGGAGTTGGGGGTAGGGTGGGCAGAAATAACTTTCTAAGCCAACTTGTTTGCCAAGGAAAAGGCAGAGGAACCACACCTGTATTTTCTAAGCAAGTACAAGGCATGTGTTATTCTCACACAGAAATCTGTCTACCTCTCATAAAATAAGCAACAAAACCCCCTCTATTTTCCTAACTCCCTCTATATATCTCTCTCTCAGTGGATTTCAACATATCATTAAATTAAGGCTCAAAACCACATTCACTAATAATTTTAATGGGAAAGGATTTTCCTATGACTAACGAGCTTCTTGCTTGTGGAGGCGTGGGCATGTCCACACCACACAATACAGCATGGTTCAGAGCCTCATGCTGGGCTGACCTTGCCTTCCTCAGAACGAGAGATGGGAGGGCTGGGAATATTCAAAAACAGTGAGTCTACTGCTGTCCTCCTTCTACCCACTTTCTCCTTCCAGAACTTGATATCATAATACTGGAATTTGGGCAAAATATTTCTTTAAATATTTTCCCTCATAAGGAACAGTGAAATATTTGTTAAGGTGTTGTAATTGCTACTCTTTGATCCCTCAGTACATTTTCTAAAATTGCTACTTCAGATGACGTATTTTATTTCAAGACTCTTAATGAGCATTTACAATTCCCATAAAAGCTTCACAGGCTGTTTTATGTATAATTTCCACTGGAAATACATACCAGCAAAATATCATTTTTAATCACTGTTTTATTATTCTAACAAGTTCATTTCCAACTTGTTAGACTTCTATTTTATGCACAATTTTTTCTGTATTACACAAGATCTCTATATGCACATCATGAATTCTCCAGAGAATTCACGCACACCTCTTTTTTGCTTACAAATCAGTGCTAATGCTTTCTGTTGTCAATAACCTATTCTTCTCTTATTTTAAATTGCATTGACAGGTGGTAAAAAAAAAAAATATATACTGTGAAGTGCAAGTCTGTCTCTAATAGAAGGCATGATTGTTACTATCCATCAGTAAACAATATCATTAGGTTTTTCAGAAAAAAAGAATTTGCTTGTGTTAATGAACCTATTATACTTCTCATCTCAGAGAAGCTCATTCAAAGTGCACGTTCATTAAACTAAATGCAGTAGTTAGAATTTCCTACATTTGGGGGAAGCAAGAAATGGTTTGGAAAGACATTCAGTTAAAAAAAAAACCAAACAGTAAAGATAGGAAAATAAACACTTTTCACCCACCCAAGACCTTCAAGATTCTCAGAAACATTATTTCTCTGTCCAGAACTGGAGGCAGCCTAGCTCAGAGATGAGGCTAACAAGCCCTCATCAGAGCTTATTTAATCAGATATAATGTTTCAGTAAATGCAGCTACCTTGGGTTTGGGCCCAAGCTACCATAATATCTGAGTCTAGTGCAAATATATCGGATTCGAAATCTAATTGCACAGACTAGACGTACTGCATGTGGCACCACAACAAAGAGGAGTCCCATGGTGCATCATCAACGGCCCGGACAGAAAACAGGGCCATGACGCAGGACGGAAGGATGGGAAGGTCACTGCGCAAGGTGACAGAGTGGAGCGTCAGTGCCGAGGCAGTCTCAGAGAGTCCCCCACTGTGTACCCCCTGCATGTTGCCCAGGTGTCAGTGCCAGTGCCTGCGCACGAACTGCTCAACGAAGTGGTCCCACCCAAACTGAGAGCTGTTCTTTCTAGTGCACACAAAGCCCCATCAGCAGACTGCAGTGTGCATGAGCCCTACTACCAGCTACAGCAGTAGAACACGTATCAAACGGGAAGATAAGATCAAGACAATCCAGCAGCAACTTATTTCAGCTCAGTTCAGTGGTCCTGGTTATATTCCTGTACAAAAAAACCCCAGAGAATCTAAACAAAGTTTCCACAACCAACAGCAACAGCTCCATGCAGACACAAGTGAACACTTCCAGTACCTAAATTTTAAGATTATTGACCTAAAATTAAACAGCTAGGGGCGGAAAAATGCCAAAATATGTCTGATATTTAAATGTCAAATATTTTTATTAGATACTTCCAAACATAACTTTATTTTTTCTCTCTTAACCCACACAGTCTCCCATTCTATGTTTTTATATTTCTGTTTCTACAACCCTTGGCACTACTGACTTCGGAATCTAATCAGTAGCCCCAGACAGAGCAAGGCTGGTTTTCAGCTAACTAGCCAGGGCACTAGCCAGACTGCAGCAGCAAGCAGCTCAGGGTGGAAAAGCTATCCAGTTTATAGTCAGATTTTTAGACAAATCTGACTGTCGGGCAACTCTATGTTCTACAACCCTCTGTCTTACAACAGAGCAGACGCTGATCCACATACATAAAGGAATAAAGAAAAGATAAATTAGATTCATAATACACAGCTAACGATGAAAAGCTTTGGGGTTTTAAATCAGAAACACTGATGTGTCAGACTATCAGAAATGGGAAGGTTAGTAGAAATAGGTGAGTATCATCTCCAAAGTTGTTTGTTGAAAACGTAGATACTTCCATCTGGTTTCGGTATTTCTAGTTTCTGTTGAAGAGAGCTAACAGACAGAACACAACCAAGGTTAAACTAAAGGAGTCTGGAAAACCACTCTCTCATGCAAGCAAACGTCATGTGATGTTCCCCGCGTAAAACATCCAATTCAGCATGAATCACATATTGATACGGTATTTGAAGTGCTAACCATGCAGCAACACTAAAGCTAGGACTTTTAGAGCCCAATATGACAAAAAAGCCCCACCAAAATCCAAAACAAAAACACCCCAACCCACAACCTAATCCTCTTACACAGACAAGGCAAAGGCAAAGACTGGACACAAGCTGCAAGCCTAATGAAAACCAGCAATTCATTCTGCCTCTAGCAGGCCTCCTTTGCATAAAACCTCTTCTGTGAATTGGCAGATCTCTCCTTTTTGGCATGAATCGCTGGTATGTGGCATTCATTCTGTTGCTTGCATACTGCTAAGTGACAGAACTAAATCTTTCCATTGCTGGAATTTCATTTCCCACAAACATCATACAAAAATTTCTCCTGCTATGAGGAGCTGCTACTTCGTTATCGTGCAAAATGTGCATCTCTGTGCAAAAAAGGGCAACGCAATTCTGTATTGCCTGGGTCTCTCACACATGCACAAATATTTATGATTTTGAGAGGAAACAGGAATTTGTTTGATGGTTTACAGGACACCACAGATGATGGTCTCTCAGCATGTATTTTAGATAATGCTGTTATCTTTTTCCATAGTAGGAAAGAAGTAGCTTTGTGGGGGCCTCATAGCATTTCAAGGGGCAGTTTTGAAAAAAACAGGAATATAAATTCAAAGCGAGTGTGGAAATGTGCTGTAACTAGATAGGAAGAAGTAGAAGACGCCTTCTGTTCAGCACATAAACAGAACTGGTAAACTATCACGTAACTATCAGACATTGCATTATTAAAATAAGTTAAATTCAGTACCATATGACTATGCTAGAGATTTGTGTAGCTGACACATACTAGTGGAGAGAATTTTCTCCTCTTTACACTGACGTGCTTTTGAATTTTGTTCCATTTAAAATCTGGTTTTCTATAAAAGTGACTGGGCCAAATCTGTCCACTAAAGTATGTTCAGTGGAGGAGAAGCCTTGATTACCTTGACATCACCTTGAGACATCAAGACAGACTATACACCTCCAATAAAGCACGGATAAAAGATTAATCTAAAAATACTGAAGAAATACAGAATTCAAATGACGGATGGCATACCTAATTTACTCAAAAACAGCTGTGAATTAGATCCACACCCACAAGTAATAAACTTCAAAAAAAAGTGTCTTGTGAAAATGTCACATTAATCTACCCATACAGCAAAAACTCTACTCACCCACTGCTTACTAAGATGATTAGTAAGGAAATCACAAGTTAAACTTTATACATCTGCTTAAGAAAAATAGGAAAGAGTTTGCAAGGTTGATTTAACTCAGAAGATATTATTGTCACTTGACATTTACATGCAATGTATAATTCCATTCCCACTTACAGTCTGGGGAAAGCCTGTTAAAATACTTCCTTAATGTGTGAACACTTCTTTGAATTGTGTTCTTTTCATCTGCCACCTTCTCCTTAAGCCAGCTGGCTCCTTTTGTTAAGTCTTTTTTAATAAGAAAGTTCATTATATGTAATTTACGGAGGACTTTGAGATTGTCACCTATTGAGTGCTACAGCACATGCATATTTCAGAACACACTTTAGTATTTGTTGATAATGTCAAAAAAGTAAGGAGGTTCACACATATATCCTGAACAACTCTAGTGTGAGACTAATCAGAAAGACCACATCTCTCCTGTAATTTTCAGACACATGAACCAGTCTATTTATATGCTAGACTACTCTTCCCATTTGGAAGAGTTAACATCTGGAAACTACAGAAGTTGCTTACATGGGAAACATCATTAGGAAGGGATTTAAACATCTTTTGTCATCTAGACCATGATCTGCGTACTGTCCTGCTTAATCCTTTTGTTGTGGCGTTCTTATTTCTTACTTCCCCTTCATTACACGTTTCTTTACCACTTGCTCCTCTCTTCAATCCATTCTCCCATCCCTGCTCTTTTTTTTTTTTCCCTGAGCACTTGCTAGCTTCCTTTTTGATCCTTTCTCTATTAGCAAGTGATATCTTCCTAGTGATCACAATCTTTGAGGGTCACCTCCTACTTTCTCCCATCCTTTTATATAATACCAGCTCTAACAGACTTATGGCTGTTGATTTATTGACATAAAGGTCCATTAACACACAAAACCACCTCAACCTGAAACAACAAGAACAAAAATGCTCACCAGTCAGTAATAGTAACTGCTACACAGTGCCCAGTTCGGGAGGTACTTCATGCAAACAGTGCCTGAAATGGTGGCTGGGGAAGCAACAAGGGTGATGGCAGGTTACCAGGCTACGCCCTACACAGAAGGCTGTGCTGCATGATGCCCATGATGAATGCCAGACCCTTCTTCAATGTATGAAGAGGGGTACAGGAATTTTTCTAGCTTTTTTCTTTAAAGGGGCTGATTGTATACTGATCATTTTGCAGATACATCCCTATCTTTACATGGCACATAGTGTGTAATTTGGGAAAAGGCTCTTTCTAGACCAACAAGAATGAGACTAAATCCTGCTAATTGCATTTTCCTTCAATAAGCTCTTTCAGTACTTCAAAGAAAGAGCAACACAAATTACTGAATGCCTGGAAAGCGTGACTTACATCAACGCTGACTAAAGCAGCTTGATTTGCGAAGCTGAAGAGATGCTAAAGGTGACTTGCTCGTGACCTACCACTGCTATCCTGAAGATTTCTGAAAACACTAGACACCTTGATTATCAGATAGAAACATAAGATTCAGTGCCTGAAAACTGAAACAAAGCTAAGGAAGAAGGAAACTACACGGTTTTCTGTCAGAGTTGAACTGTTTATTCAGAGATGCGACAGATTCTCTATCACTTTAGTTCACTTTTTGCTGGACTGTGGGTTTCATTGGTAAATTTTCTTTCCATACACAGTTTTAGTAGCATATTTTTTGAGTCATAAAATCACAAAATGGTTTGGGTTGGAAGGGACCTTAAAGATCACCTAGTTCCACCACTCTCACAGAAAAGCAATTCTTCCTTCTATCTAATCTAAATGTACTCTCTCTCAGTTTAAACCCGTTACCCCTTGTCCTGTCACTACAGGCCCTTGGAAAAAGTCCCTCCCAGCTTCCTTATAGGCCCCGTCAGGTACTGGAAGGCTGCAATAAGGTCCCCCCGGAGCCTCCTCTTCTCCAGGCTGAACAAGCCAAATCATCTCAGCCTGTCCCCATAGCAGAGGTGCTCCAGCCCTCTGAGCTTTTTCATGGCCTCCTCTGGACTTGCTCCACCCAGCCTGTATCTTTCTGATGTTGAGGGCTCCACAGCTGGACACAGCACTCCAGGTGGGGTCTCACCAGAGCAGAGTAGAAGGGCAGAATCCCCTCCCTCGACCTGCTGGCCACACTTCTCTGGATACAGCCCAGGATACGGTTGGCTTTCTGGGCTGCCAGTGCACACTGCCGGCTCATGTTCAGTTTTTCACCCACCAACCCCCCCAAGTCCTTCTCCTCAGAGCTGCTCTCTATCCATTCTCCACCCAGCCTGTACTTGTGTAGCATTTTCTCTCTTCACACAGTATTATTTAATGACACACTAATAAACGTCAGACTATCCTCCCATAGACATGGTTGAAGGATCCACTCAAATTCCATCTAAGTGCAAAGCATCACTTAGTGTTCTGTGTATATTTAAGTAGTTCAAACCACTTCATATCACTTATCATGGTTCTTGGAGAGGTGATACTTCCTATTTGTCAGTTCACAAAAGGTGAAGATGACATCTTTGCTAGGCTATTGTGTTCTGCTGCATTTATTTCCCCTGAATACATATTTTCCCCGGCTACCTACTTCCCACCTTTTCCAATCACCTACTGTCATTACAGACAAATTATTTCTAGACTCTTGCAACATAATTTCCACAAGCACAGAAGACACAAGCAACAACAGAAGCGAGTATCTACACAGGAGTTTGAGATATTCAGAAGTGCATACATCCTCCCAAAACACCCGTGAGACCTCTTTTTATAGAGGGAAACTGGTGCCTAGTGAACATTTATGGACTTGCCCAAGGCCACATAGTACAATGCCAGTTTGAAAGCACTGTTGTTCCTAGACCCAAGGCCTCAGCAAAGTCAGACTTGGAGCATCTCAGTTGTTTTCAGAGAGAAATCTCAGAGAGAGGTTTCCTCTCTCAATACTGTTATGAGTTCCTTGTTCTTCTTGGGAAAAAATGAGAAGGAAAAAAAAATCTATGAAAATCATAATAAATAATATTCTAAATCTACAGTTCGGACAACGAACCTCTGCCTCTCCTCCAAAGGAAGAAATTGTTCATAGGTTTCAGTGTCAGCAATCATAATGAAAACAGAAGTCTTACATGTGCTTCTGACTGCTGAAGCAAACATTCCCATTTAGATTTTTGGAATTTAATCAGTACATATTATAACGTTCATTCTTCACTAGACTGCTATATAATAATGGTGTAAATTAAAACATATCATAAAACCTGGATTTGAGTCACAACACGTTTTTAAATTTTCTTTTTTTTAATTATTTTTAGGTGAAAGTATTAAAAACCTCTCATAATTAATTCTACATGCACTAACAAAAAAAGATATTTGAGTATCAAAAATGAAGGTATAAAACCAGTTGCTAGATCTTGAAGAAAAGAATAAAGAAAAGAAAGGAAAAGAAAGGACAAAAGGAGGGGAAAAAAATCTATTTGTGGCCTGGGACTATTGGTAGGGCACCAGGATGAAGGTTTCAGAATGATAAAGTCTGCATACGAGCTTCTTTCATGTTCTGACCAAACACCGAGAACATGTCAGCACAATGCTGACTTTTAACCCAGATGAGCTAAGGACTGTAAAAATGTATGTTTCTTCTTGAGTAAATAAGATGCTGAGGATTAGAACTCCAGAAAAGCCACAATCTCTTTTTTTTTTTTTTTTTTTTTTTTTACACTTTTGTGGGTTCCTCCTCCCTCATTATTTAGGCACAGAATTACATCACTGAAAGCTAAATACTGATCTACTCAAATTGGTAATAATTAAAGCCTTCAGAGTAGATTCTTCAAAGCCCACACTCCTTTCTATATATACTGTATGCCTCTACATTTAAACAGGAATTAGCGGTATTTTCTTATTGCCACATTTCTGTGGCAGAAATACGATGATAAGAAAATGACAGATTAATATACTACAGAGAATATTTTCATACAGTAAATTATTCAGATAAAATACTCCTCTCTGGCTTTTGTTCAAAGAGGTTGATTTATCTTTGTGCCGAAGAGCCCACACAAGACCTCTGCAGTACTTCATAGTATTTTGAAGCTGGAACAGACCATTAGGATCATCTATTCTGATCTCATGCATAGTAGAGGCCAAAGAACCTCACCCAGCAATTTCAAGCCTATAACTTACAGCTGTAAGCTCACTCATTCCCTCAAGGTTAACATCACCAGTGTGCAGAGGGTCTGCAAAAAGGTCTATACAGCATTTAAATCCCACTTATGATCTATTTTGAAGACTGCTGAGAATTTATGGGGTCTAGAGCACAAAGAAATTTATAGTGACCACGGGTACATGAGGTAACCCACCAGGTGACTGCAACCCTTCCTAAGTCATGATGAACTCTAGGGGAGAAAATTACCCTCTTCCTTAGGAAAATACAGAAAAAAAAGTATAAATATGCACACATACATATGTACGTATGTATTTGAAATCAGACACTATGTGAATAACACATGAAATCTGAGAAATAAAGATTGTGCAGTTTTCATCTGAGCACTCACAAGAGATCTGACAAAAAAACGAGACTGTCCAGACCCCGACCTTCTGTTCAGGTACAAGCTGTCAGTACATTTCCATGAGAATGTACTAAGGATAGTTATGCAGCAAGCTAGCTTTAAATCAAGACTGGATTTCACTCTGAATGATACTCTAGTTCAGCCACAACATACCAGCTTCATGCAAGAATAACCGTACGAAATGCAACGATCTGTATTATGCAGGAAGTCAAACCAGTAGACAACGCTGGTCCCAAACAGCCTTAAAAATCTACGAGCTGATAATACAGATTCTCCACTATTAATCTTAATCCTGCATTTATATTTCACTCTTACTAAATGCAGGAGTATGGTGATAGGGCACAAGCATCTCCCAAGCATTGTAGGAGCTAGGGTAGTGCCACTGCAGCCGACCACAGCAGGTACAAGAGCTGGAAAGCCTTTGCTGCCACCTTACGGGTTTCTTTGCAAAAGACTGAGGAACAATACTTGCAGGCACTTTTACTTAGCTTACTGAGTAATCTAAAAGGAGAAAGAAAAAGCAGAATAAAACCATGCTGCTTAACATAGCTACTTTCCCCTCACTGCACTGTGTTCTTTTTTACAGTCAGAATTCCAGCTAGGAAATAACAACAACCCCACGTAATTGCTTCTTCCCAATTTGTAAGATTACAGGCTGTGGTCAGGGTGGGTTTTGGATAAATATAAAAGAACACAAATCTTTCATTATAAGTCATATTTTTTCCACATTTTGAAACAAGGCACTTTCCAAATTCTCATTTTTCAGACAGCTTCTCTGAAGAACAGCCTTCAGAACCAACCAATGTGTTCCAGCAATGGGCCCACCAGTATAAATGGCTATAAATGTTATAAGTAGTTTTTACACTGTAATTACTGAAGCACAGAGAGTACAAAAAAAATTCACTTCTCAAAATTTTGGTATTGACTGAAGATGCATAAAATGTAATTTTTTTGTGTCTTCAGAAAAGCATTTCACAATAACCCAACCAGTGCTTTCCACTTCAAAATTTAAAGAAATTACTTAAGAAGGGAATTTGAAACATTTTATCTTACATATCCCAAAATACAAGTTTACTTTAAACAACAAGAAAAGAACCTTCCCAAGAAGAAAGATGCGATTTTCGTGCCTGCGCTGGGTTTGTGCATGCCACCAAGTAATACCACAGACACTGGTGTAAAAACAAAGCAGAGCAGTTAACAAACAGCTTCTGGCACAGGACTGCCTGGGGGTAGAAAGAAACTTCCTCTGTGAACAGCCTGGTGTGGTGAGGGAATTCTTGCAGCTTCACAGGAAGCATCTGTTAAGTCTGACACAGAAGGGTTACTGAACTTACTGGATCACTGGTCTCTCTTCGTTTCCTACAGAACCTTCTCTCATAGCTACAAAATGTTTTTGTAAGCAAGCACCCGCAAAAAGCCATTTCTCTGCAGAATGGACTTTGATATTCTACACTTACATTCTCCAACAAGAAAAAAAGGGAAAAAAAAACCCTGCAACTCTTACTCGGAATTTACTCTAACCTAAAGTAAATTCTGAGAGACTGAGGTAGACTGCTGGGGATTTCAAATCCAGGTAAGATTGTTCCCTTGCATCCATAAAGAAGTAATGGATCGCTCAGTTCTAATGCTATTCCTACACTGCAAATAAAACTGTTTGCTATTTGCTTCCCGTGAGCACCTTCACAGCTATATGGGCTCGCAAGGGGAAAACAAGGCCACAGCATTTGTCATCATGAGGCCACTATGAGGTGGAGAGAGTCCTAACAAAACCGTACGTGAAGGAAGGTAGGATGTGCAAGGAAACATCTTGACATGGCTTGTCTTCCCTGGACAAGAACAGGATAGCAAGTCAAAGTTTGGGCCTGCTCATTTTCTCAGTCAGCAGACCTTCATGGTACCTCTTCCTCAAGCAGGTATACTATGTATTATAGTGTACTATAGCCTGTTATCAGGACAAATGCCTTATGTTCTGACTATTTTTATGAAGCACAGTGATGTCTAACACCATGGAAACTAACAGAGCATGAGAATTTTAGAAGCACAGGTGTCAGCAGGTTTATTTCTGGATCCCAAAACCATCACGGTCATTTCACGCACAAGGACTTCGTCAATGTTAAGATTCATGTTGTTAGGGTATTGCAGGAATCCTGCATTTGAATTTTCAGTGAAAAATAAACTAGGAAGAAAAAAAAAAAGGAAAACAAATTCACTAAACCATTTTATATTCAAAACACAGTTACAGAATCCATCCTTATACTGGAGGTTGCACCATTCCAAGTAAGAGAAGTTTCAGGGGAATGACAGAGAAGCTTCCATGGAAAGGTCCCCTCCCCTCAGGGATGAACAAACTTACGATGTTCAAGTCTGACCATCACTTACAGGTTGCTGCAATGTGTTCAGACAGCCACTGCATGTAAGAATCGTGGATACTCCACTGAAACTCATGAACCAATGCTCCATTAAAAGGCTGCTAATAACTTCATAAAACTGGGCTAAGCACCATGTCTATATTCTCTATGTTCCTCCCTTTGCCAAAAAGGGTCAGCAACGTTTAGAGTGATTCCTGTTTAACACCATTTTAAGAGAGCAGTGAGAGATGAAAGATCCTACATTACCAGGTACTGCTCAGCTAGTGTTTAACAGACATCACGACACAACTGAATCCCAAGCAATCTGGAGAAGAGAAAGCAGTCAGTAAAGGGAGGACATTGCACACGTGAGATGCACATAAAGAAAAGCACAGAGACAGCTCTGGGGCAAGGGGAACAGACAAATGGGATAAGCAGACGGAACTGAGGTAAGCTCTGCTCGCGGAGAGCAGGTTATGCAATAGGAAATGAGCAGCCAAGCAGGAAAAGCCAGGGCTGTAAAGGGCTAACTTAATCTGGGGCACATGCCAAAGAATCCTATCACTAACACTCAGTAAGACCCATGGGCCTGCCCTGTACACACTGGTGAGCAGAAAAATCCTTCAAAGTGTGAAGAAAGAGAGGAGGAATTCTCATGCAAACCCTGATACTGCTACAGGAAGATCACTGCTATGTAATACAGATGGCAAGCAGCCACGGGTAGCAGCTGACTGTGATTTTAGGGCAAGTTTTTGAAGAAAAAGCAGCTCAGGTTTTTTCCCCCAAATAAGCTTAGAGTTCAGGTGCAATAACTGCTTCCCACACATCTATTCTACACTCCAGGGCCTCTACACTTCACAGTGAGAATGTGATAGGTGGTTGGAACAAAGCCCCAGACATCAAGCAAGCATCTTGCTCTCTGCTAGAAAACCAGTTCAGCTAATTAGACAAAACCTTATCCACTAATTCTTTAAAATGCTTTTCAGAAATTTTATGCCAAGAGATTCTTATCAACTTGTCTGTAGTTAGCATACTCTCCAGCACTCCTGATCATCTCGATTTGTACTGGGCATTCCTCCCCTAGTCCCATAGCTTTGGCTCCAGCCCAGACAAAAGCAATGGCCCCTCTAAAGAGCAAGCTGCTGGGCTGGAAGCCTGGAGATGACCATGAGCCAGTCTTCTTCATCCCGCTATCTACAGCTCTCCATACTTCACAGTCCCATATCTTGAGAAAGTTCTGCTGCTGTCACTCGAGGAGTCAGATAAAACTGCCATCCTCAGCAAGCTGACAGAATTCACATCCGATAACTTCAAGAAGAGCTAGGAATGGATGCCTATCTTTGACATGGCAGACCTATACTGGGCCAGCATATTCATATCATTATCAGCACATCAGTCAACACACACAGCAGGTCACACTAATTGCAGAAACAGAGAAGAAGACCTATCCTTCAAGTACTTCATACGAATTTCCAGCTTTCTAACTCTGTAGAACTACTATAGAAAGGTTACTATAGGTTACAAAATTAATACAAATGACAGAATAAATATCCTGAGCCAATTCCTGCCCACAAGTCTTCCTATTGACAGCCCTCTGGTTTCACAGTCAAACAAGTAGTTGTATTCCTCCTTTATTCTATGTGACACCACCACCATCTGTTTACAAAGCCTAAATTCAAAATAATTCTGAGAAGATCTTAAGAGTTTCCATAACCAGTGTAAGAGTTCTTTGGATGGTTTAACTGGAGAGGACTTTAGGCTACTCAAGGGTCAAGGCCAGGTGAACAGACAGGTAAAGAAGCCAGTTACTTTTCAATGTTTTTTGGTAACTTCAATGAAGTACTGCTTACTTCCTATCTTCTTCTGCCCCCTAGTGAGCTTTGATTTTTCAGCCATGTGGCTGCTTTATAACTTACACGCATACAAAAGTGCTTAAATGCCAAACTCTCTTCTTTTTACATCCTTTAGAAGCTTTCTTCATATCGTTCTTCACTAAACACATCAGAAACCAAAGAGCCTTTTCTAGCCCTGCAGTGCTAACATGCAGGAAGTGATTTTCACTGAATGGGGAAGCACCCACAAAATTGGTATACCGTAAGATCCCTCTAAGCAAGTCAAAGAAAACTTGAATTTGCTAATTTATATTTCTATGCATTAGTAGAGCTCTGAAGTTAGAAGAATCACATACTGATTCTTTCACAAACCACTGTGTAAAAAAAAAAAACAAACCCAAATCCACAACAACAAAAATTCTAACTATGGTGTTTGCTGCCTAGAAAACATCTCAAATACAGCATCAGAGCAAACCCACTACTGTGAGAAATGCTCGCAGGCCAATGACTTTGGCTCAGGCAGGGATCGCAGTGAAGCAGTACTTTATTCACTACTGCAGTGGCAGGGGGGCAGGGCAGTGGCAGGCGTCCCCCACCTCGCAGGAGAGAGTGTGCTTTGTAGCAATAGAGTACACATTATATATCCTAATTCCTGAGGCATTCAGCCCCCTCCCCTGTTTCCTCATTGGCCGAGTACTCCAGGTTCACAGCCCAACCGACACCTGTTTCTATACATACATGGGATTTAGAACAACTTTAAAAATTCTTTTTAAGGAGAACGCGTGACTGTTTCCTTGGTAACCCTTTAGTATGTCTTTGCTATGTCTTATTCTGCAATTCTTTATGTTGTTGCCAACCTGTTATTTCTTAAGTTTTCATTCTGCTGAGGTGGTGATTCCCCCCCCCCCTCCCCATTTAACCTCGCCAACTACCCCTTGCTCAGGGTGGTTAAAGAGAAAAAGTTCATGCAAACATAGGATAAAACTGAGTCCTGTCTAGGACTGGAGTTTTCCATCTGCAAAACCACAAGAAAGCTAGCTCTTACACTACCATACCTATGAAAGTAGGGAAAAGTGATCTACTTAGACCTTTTGATCTAACCTGGCATCAGGTATGTTTATAGGAAGTCCCTCCATGATACAGCATTAAACAGTAGCTAGTCCAGCCAACACTACTGTGTACTGTTTAATAAATATGCTTACCAGTAAATGTTTCCAGGACTGGGCTTGTGAAGAATAGCAATTAAGAGAAAACAGACATCACTTACTGCACTAACTTTGCCTGCCTTTTCAGTTATTTATCTTCAGATATAAATGTAAATTCTCTCACGTACTTACTATGAAAATTTTTGGTACTACTCCCCAAAAACAGCGTTGTCCAATATGAGAGTTCAAAGGAATAAAATACCTTCACAGAAATACTGCTTGTAAAATAAAGTAATAGTCACAATAGAATTCTTTGCTTCTACAAAGCCTGGCAATGAAACGTGTCAGAAGGTGGACAGATGAATTTTGTAAAGGAAATTAAAACAAATTGCAAATGGAACAGGAATGAAGATGCAGAAACATATTATTTAACACTGGCTCAAAATTAAATTAGTATTTTGCCTCAGAACATGAAAGCAAAGTAGGATGGATGAGTAACAATTCTAGAAATAGAAATCGTCACATACGAGTTGGAGGTGCGAGCTGCACAGCCTAGTATAACAGAACAGATGATGCTAATTCTAAAACACCCAAAGTATTTGTTTACCAAAAGTATGTCATGCCACAGAAACCCTGCATCTTTCCTGATAGCAACTAATGTAAGGGCTAACACCAGACCAAAGAGTTATGAACTACAAATACAAGTCTGGAATACCGTTTCTGTAGAGCGATGAGATGGACTATGTTAAAACATTGTGCTTGATAATTCCTTCACTATGATTCTACAGAAAAGTTGCCCCTGCTAAAATAAAATGAGTGTTATGGTCTAGGAGCTGGTTACCAGTCACATGGTAACTGTAACAACAACCATATTTATTTCACTAAGAGGAGTCTTCTCTGCTCAGGACAGAATGCTAAACATGGTCCTTTCGGTTACTGAATGAAATGGACAAAACATTTCAATGTTGTAATTAAAGGCTCATGTGGCAGAAGCAGGTAAGTGAAGGAAGACATTTCTTAGGAGTATAATGCACAGACTTCCACCTGCAGACCTGCACAGTGGAGGAGCTTAAAGTTCTCTTTTACCCCTCCCAATGGGAATGCAACAGGGGCTTCTACTGAAAGGTGAAATTAATCCAAGCTTTTAACTTTTGTACAAATAACTAATTTCTGTGGAACAATCTGTCTGTTTTCAGGCAGAAATGAGATCTGAATATAAATGATGCTCAGCTGCCCTGTTTGAGAAGGGTTACCAGGCAGAGGGATGCCCCGATGGTATGATGGATGGTATGAAGCACACTGCATACCCACTAATAGTGTGCCTTGACACAGCCATTAGCACTCGAGAGCATCGCAGAGTACTCGAGCATTCCGGAAATAATAAGTTCAATTAAAAAATAATCTAACTGATAACAGCATATGTTTCATAGAATTTAAAGACAAATGGAACCCATCTGGCCAGTACATTTAAATTTCCCGGGAAAAAACCTCCTGTCCATCACCAGGAATACACTGAAAAAAAAAGTATCCAAAGTTTAAACTGGAGCCTTCTC
>NW_010266397.1:24358-28238 GCF_000690775.1 Eurypyga helias
CTTGTGATTTTAATAGAAGAGGGTCCACAAGCATCTGGGGCGGGGGGGAGGTGATAGTACAAAGATTTGCTATTACTGCACTCACAGAAGTAGTACCACTCTCTTCAGGTTTTGTTACTTGAATATGAACTGCGTATTTGACCAGAACAGATACAAGATACTCTCTCTTGTAGGTATACTGTATCTTGTAGATGTAGCTGTAGTGACAGAACAAGGGGTAATGGGTTTGAATTGAAAGTGGGGAGGCTTAGATTAGATATCAGGAAGAAGTTCTTCCCGGAGAGGGTGGTGAAGCACTGGAACAGGTTGCCCAGAGAAGCTGTGGATGCCCCATCCCTGGAAGTGTTCAAGGCCAGGCTGGATGAGGCTTTGAGCAACCTGGTCTAGTGGAAGGTGTCCCTGCCCATGGCAGGGGGGTTGGAACTAGATGATCTTTAAGGTCCCTTCCAACCCAGACCACTCTGTGAATCTGTGGTCTTGGGACTGAAAGAATGCAGTATATTCAGTGTATTTCCATCTATTGCTAATGACAAAGTAGGAAAGATGGTGACTCAAAAGCAGAGGAAACGGAACTGGTTATACCACTTACACCAGTCATACCTCAAAGTGAACCCCCAGTTGACTGTTTAGAGGAGCTTTCCATTTCCCCTATCCCGCTAGAAATGGCATGTCAATTGTCTCTGACAGCAGTACAGATAAAAGAGTCAAAGGAGGGAGAACCATCACACCAAAGAGAAAAGCGTTATCTGGACTGTACACAAACCCTGCCTTAGTCAAGTGTAACATTTATAATGAACAGCAAAACTCTCCTTTCAGAGGATTCTCCTTCTCCACTCATAATAAAAACTGTAAGGTTTTTGGAGCTTTAAAGTTTATTTTTTCCTAGTGAAAACATTATCATAGATCTAAGATTGAGAAGTGAGATGCCTAATGTTTGTCCTTGAAAAGTAGCCTTGCAATGCACCTGTTATTGTGAAATAGCAATGATGAGTGTTAGAAGTGATTACAGATTTAAAGTACCCCACTTCGCAAATGCCCAAACTGAAGCACCCTAAAAGGTCCTGATTTTCAGCAGAGAAAGAAACAGTATTTAAAAAAACTGCATTCCCCAAAATGTCTCAAGCTTTGTATTCAAAATCATTAGCATCATTTTAATATGTCTTGCCCTACAGCTCAAATAAAACACACAGATAGAAGCAGTATTAGAATGAAAAGTCATTTATTCACCCACTTAAGAGGCCTTCTCCATCTTGTTCAGCAGCATTAAAGTTTTTACAAAGCTGTAGGGTAAGAATCACTGGAACACAGTGAGCCTTGGGTGTTAAAAAAGCTGGGACAATGTTTACCTGGTACTTACCTTTTCACTGAATTTATCACTTAAGACAATGAAATGATCAGAACGAAAACACCCCGGTCTAGCCAGAGGGTATAATGAAGACAGATATTGACAGTAACGAGGTCAAAATACATTGGCCTAGGACTCATCTGTCAGATTAAGGATGCAATACAAGAGAGAAGATACTTACTGAAACTTTCCACAAGGTCAAGGGCAACACGAGTAGCAATAGTCATTCCAGTATTTATGTAAGACTGGCAGTTTTTCAAAGATGAGAGAGAGGAATCCACACTGCTGAATGAGATTCTTGCATCACCTGGCATCTTGAAATCGTTACTCTAGAAATAACAGATACAAGACTTTGAATGCAGTTTACACCCAAAGAAATTCGGAGGAGAAAACAGAAGTACAGATAGCTAACTGTAAAGCAGTGTTAACAGAACCACTGCAACATTAGAGAACAGGAATGCAATCTTAACTCCCAAGATGTCAGTAAGCAACTCGCAGTTTTCATCTGCTCATTCCTATTGCTAAACCATGAGGTTCAAACTCAATGATTATGTTTGCTTGAAAGTTACTACTCTCTATTTCAGATCCAAACAAGCCCACATACCCAAAAACTTGTCTGTGTTTTCTAGGCATATTATCAATTAAGCTAGAAAGAAATATGGCTTCTCACACCCAATTCAGCATCACCAACTGCAAACTTGTTTCAACAGTTGGTACTTGGAAAAAATAATCTAATGATTGTACTTAACAATTAAACATCTAGCACCATTTTAAAATAAAAGCCCATGTTACAAATGCTGCCTACTGTACCCCTAAAGATGCTACAAGCTTTTAGTACCAATGTTGCATCAGCACAGAATAGTGTCACACAAGAATCATGTTTATCTTCTTTACCACTGTCTTCCTTCCCGCTACAGACCCATAACCTACAGCCTTGCAGGAATTAACTGCTTTTCCTCTGTCATTAAAACAACGTCCAAGTGGGTTTCTTCATGCTGTGCCTATCCACACTGTTCACATCAGTAGGCTGCTTCTCAGAAATTCCAATTTCTGCTCCACCTTCTTCAAGCTTTTCCATAACTTGCTTGCACAACATGTAGCTATTATAAGAAACAGGACCATGGTGGACAGCGTTTTGTACTTTATGCTGCAGAAGATAAGCTGAGCAGAATTTTTCTTTAGATAGACAGTTGTATACAAATACAAAAGTCTTTGATAGACAGAAATACTGCATTAGACCATGTGAAAAATAACTGGTATGTTCAAGGACTATACTGAGAGGGGGTGAGAATGGAATTCGCAACTAAATCTGGGATATACCAGAAGTTTTATCTGAAATTTACACAAAATACCAAGGGGATAAGTTGTTCTATCTACAGTAGCCTTGAACAGGCCATAATCCAACAGAAACCTGGAAAATATCTAAACAGAAAGGACAAAGCTTTGCCCAAGCTTTGCATACCGAAGGCTCTATCTCCCTCTACTACTCTCCCTGGGATTCCAGAACAGAATCTTGCTCTCACCCTAGCCTGAACAACACTGCCACATTCCCCATGAATAACACGCAGATGATGAGATGTGAATACCTGCTGTCATGCTTTCTTCTATCCTAATGTTTTCTTCTGTATCTTTTTTCTTTTTTTTCCGTTTAGAAAATGTGCTTGGCCACTCAAGACTACCTTTTATGACACTGCTTTTAGGTCATGTGCTTCCAACAGCATTTTAACAACAGTGATGGTTCAAGTTCACCACAGCTTCTGAACTACATACAAACTGCTTTCCTCCATATTCCCTTCTAAGGGTGCGTCTTGCCACAGAGGCTCCAGTTATGTCAGCTCACACTCTCCACGCTGAGAGTGACTTGTGTCTTTAGAGGTCTTCAGAGGCTGCCAAACTGACACCAGAAGACAAGGAAAAAGTTCCTTACAGAACTCCTTGAAAGCAAAGAAAAAAGATGATCTGAAAGATCATAAAATGCTTTCAGCTGTTACATTATTTAACTTCTTTTTCTTAAAGCACCTGTCTGCTATCTTAGAAAGACTGTTTGTACAGAACCTCTGTGACCCAAACATACGCTACCAAATAGTCACATAAAGTCATGTTAGCAGCTTTATCTTTCTGGGCCCATTTGCTAGATCAAAGTTAACAGTGAGAACCAAATTCCATTCTTGAACTTGGTAAATCTCACTCACTGAGAAAGCCTGCTGTTCTTTTGGAAATTTAACCGATACACACTGTGAAAGGCAGGAAACTGAAAAAAACAACAGTGAAAAGTTAAAAAGGCTTCTTCGTTCTCTTGATGTTTGCGGAAGCATTAAGTAAAGCTGCACAGGAACAGAATCTGTCATTTACAATACTAAACATACCATTGCATTGGTACAGTTTCATCTAAATTTGTCTTTTGTAGAGTAATTACTTCTGGACAAATATTCCTTCTTTTTTATTTAATAAATGAAAATTTTTCTTAGAAACTGTTTGTGATCCCAAGCAAAGGTTTCACACTTGAATTTCTGTCGTAGTTTAACTCTGGCTAGC
>NW_010266398.1:0-35071 GCF_000690775.1 Eurypyga helias
GTACTCAGCCGGTACCCAGCCGGTACCCTGCCCAGGCCTGTGTCTCCCCTTGCAGCTTCTCCCAACACCTACCACCCACATTCAAGGGACATTTGGAAATATAAAGTGATACAAAAGAGCTAATAAATGTTTTGCTCAGCATTAAATGGAAGTCTCTTCCATACACGAGGCTGATGCATGTATGGCACCCAGTGAAACAGAGCCAACGCCAGAATTTGATGTTAAACTCCAAAGACCATAAGAGGGGATGCTGCCAACATGCAACGTGCTTTCCCTGTCAGTGGTCTTATAAAAACTCATGTGCTTTCCCCATCCCAAACTCCAAACAGCATTCAAGTCAGCAGCTCGTGCTGCAAGAGGAGTAGCAGGCAAGGAAACCCCATGTTTCTAAGCTAAAAACATTTATATTATGCTTTGCTGTTTAAAAGCTCTTGAGAAGCCTGAGATCACACGGCCAATGGCCAGAACTTCACCCAAATCCATGAGCCACAATGATACCCGCTGACCAAAACTGGGAACTGTAGGCATCTGATACGTTTTAACTTGGGTGTTTTACTCCCTCCCTCGCACAAACCCAGACTGCACAGCACTATCCCTGTGAGTGAGGACGCCTACTATCCCACTACCGATACGCCAGTAACCGTAATAATGGTGAATACTGCTGCAAACCCAGGAGACGGGCAAAGCTGACACAGGCAGCACCACATCCCCTTTAACTGGATGATCACTGTTGCTCCAGAAAACCACCACACTCCACTCAAATAAAATCACATTTATTTTGTCTGCTCTGGCTTTCAGTGTTGGGTTTTTTTGTGGTAATTTTGGGGATTTTTTGGGGGTTTCTTTTGTATTTTAAATCTTAAGTGGGGTGGCCTTTAAACAAGCCTTTGTAGACTGAGTCTCCACAGTGTTACTGCAGCCCTGAGTGTCTGCTAGCCAGACAGGACAATTTTGATTGTTGCATGTCATGTAGAATAAAGAAAAATCTATTCTAAGTTTTCAAATAAAGGAAAAGGGGACTCTAATGTATCATACTGCTGTGATTCAACACATTAAAAAAAAGTAAAATTCAGGAAAGAAGAAAACAACTTACTGCCTATATGCCTTCATGTAAAACTTTCTATTCTACAACCTTGCATCTTTTATTAAAATACAGACACCTAAACCAGGAAAAAAAATATTTAAATTTTATTTTGTTCTCTTGACCACCAATTTTCTCCTAGTAGGAAAAAAGACTGCTACCTATTTTCCATAGAAAAACCTTTGTAGCAGTCCCAGAGGAAAAGTCAAAAGTTTGACTTGAAAAACGGAGCTACTTCAAAAGCATTGTCAGACAGAGGTGAAGGTTTCTTAAAAATGCATAAATTAAAGTGTGGAGTGTTCATAAATATCTCTAACTTTACAAAGTATATTTGTGGTTGAGGGGCATATATAGGGGTACGTATAGCATCGTTATGAAATTAACTTCAATACAGTAGAAAATCAATTTGTTTATTAGCTACTGTTTGGGCTCTGTGTGTGTGCGCGTGTGTGAAAAATGAAAGAAAAATGGGGAGTTTTTTTCAATAATAAAAAGGGAGTTGCACTGCAGGGCCCCTAAAGCTTGTGAAAAATTAAACTCGACGGATTCAAACTGTCCTATTTCCACTTCAAAAGAGAAGAGGCACTGAGCTCTTCCCAACTTATCTTCAAACGCCCAGCACCCTAGAAAGTTTCTTTAAAAAAAATAAAGTCTCTAGTTCCCCCAAGCACTGTACCCGTTACTGTAGCTGCTGTCTCTCCCTCTTCTAATTATACCCATGTGAGTCTATTAATCAACTTGTAAATTATTTAGAGAGCCATGCGCTGTCTTCAGCTAGTACAAACACACTGCATGCAAAGACTTGCTGAAAACCAATGGAGCTCCCAAAGGGTCTCTCTCCGATGTTCAGACAGCTCGCAGCTCGCCAGTACAGCGCTGCTAAAAACAAGAAATAACACTAAGCTTACCTCCTCAGATACAAAGATTTACTCGGCCTTTCAACTCTGAAACTCTTTGCAAGTTTTTAACAAAGAGGAAGCCGCTCTATTGTCAAATCTTTACTTCACACTTAGTGATGAGAATATTAATTTGATGCCAAAAAAAAACCAACCCACCACCCCACCCAAGTGCTTTCTGTGAGACTGTGATCACAATCACCAGGGGAACCCCAACTTTCAGAGGCTACACCAAAAAGCACCCCTTTAAAGCCATTCTGATTTAAAATAAAGGGGCGAAAAAAGTCTACATTTGTACAGTAATGGTTTTTATTAGAAAACAGGAGAAATTAGGGAATTCCAGATTTTACCCCCCACATGCAGACTGCCATTGGGGATGGTTTCAGATATTACTACTTAAAAAAAAATAGAAGTGGTGAGGGGGAAAAACCACCGCAGATTGTGTGTGTTCAGCTCTAACAGGCTGCAAACAGAGCCGTGTTATCAGCCTTCCCTGAATCAGCTCCCTACCACCTGAATCTTCGTTTCGGTGGACAAAAACAAATTGCCCAAGCTACTAGCAGTTCTCACAGCTGAAAAGCAGAGTCTTACTGGTTTGGAAGTGAGGTTTTCCCCCCCCCCCCCCCCCCCATCCTGCTCTTCACACTCTTTTCCTGTCATTTCCCTTTTCTTAGCTCCATTTACTGCAGCCTTGCAAACAGATGTATCAATTAGCAGTGACCACTCCATGCTATTTCACCATGAAAACATGGAAAATTGGACAAAATGGCATGCAAATTCCTTTCCAATGGACTGATGACCTTCCCTATTTTTGTGATGCTTCCAGTGCCAAAATGCTTCTGCTTCGATTTTCATTAATAAAATGCAGACAAGTCAAGGGGGAAACAACAGGGACAGTTAGGGATGGGGGAAAAAATAAACGGCAGAAATGCTTTCTGCAGGATTTTTTTTTCTCATGGGGTATCAAATTCTGACAGACACCCTTACAACAGTGAACTTAGATACTGCAGATGGAACTTTAAATTAACACATGCCCCTGTTTGCAATGAGACTGGTCCAGAAGTCAGTTTGGCCCTTCTCAGAGCGACCTGGGGACACAAATTCTGCAGAAAGGTCTTCATCAAGGCAGTGGGGTCTATCAATGGGCGATCTACATATGCACCACCTGTCCACAGCCTGAATTACTAGAAGGGCAGGACCAGTCGATGAAACAGTCTCTTCCAACGTTTTAGATGGAACCAAATTGAATTCTGTGAGTTGTCTTGCTGGCTAGGGAAGGATTCTGGGCACTGTGCTCACCTCTTACTCCAAATAGAAGTCTTCCTAGACTGCCCACGTAAATGGTGTGTGTGAAATTTAGCATTATTGACCAGGATTTAAACTAACTGGGAGGTCATGACCAGAAGACTGGTCTCAGACTCCAGTGCTGGTAATTTTCTGACCAGAGTACAGTCAGCAATAATTGCCCAGTACTCAGAGAAAACCACAATATCCTAAAGGAAAAGGCTGTGCATTTCAGACTGGTTGTCCAAAGAACAGCTCTATGTTTATGACAGACAGAAAGCAGTCAGGTTGCTGAACTTCTCACTGCAAACACGTATTTTCAATATCCAGTGTGTACCAACTGCAGACTAGAATGTCCTGGGAATTAAAAAATTAATGGGTTCAACAATACCTATGCTACCTTCATTAAGCAAAATAAACTACTGTTTACAAAATGGAGAAGTTTAATAAAGCAAGAAATAAGGTGTTTATGAGACAGCAAACACTAGAAAATACAGAAAATGGGAATGCACTGGGTTGTCTTCCAGGTGAATAACAGAATTGTCTGGGTTGTTCTTGAAATACATGTTGTATACATGAAGCAGCTGTAGAGGCAAAAACAATACAAAGAATGTTTGTGAATCCTAAAACCAAGCCAAGATCGGAGTTAATCATCCTGAACTAAAACAGAATAGACAGAAGACAACAATGAATTCTCTCCAAATAAGCCGGGTTTGAGCCTTTTCATGACACCACAACATGCCCTGTTGGCATACCTTAAATGACTAACTGTGTGCAATCGATTGTGCCCACCAAAAGGGAAAGCACACTGCGACCCGTCCCCAGGGCAAGCATTTTAAGAATATATGAGGCGTGCCCTCAAGATTTTACGGCACTCGTTTTCTTTTGACTAGTAATGATTTGAGCGCAACATTTCTCATGCTCTGCCTTTGGTTCCAGTGTATTCTGTGATAATATTGCTGGCGTGATCCCTCACCCAAAGGAACAACTACGTTTACTTGCTATGTAACTAGAAATGCAATGAAAATTTTGAAGTTCTAATTGCTTCTCCAGCAACTGGAAACTTCACTAAACTGCTATTGACGAAACTAACTCTATTCAAACACAATTTTCTTGAAACTGAATGTATTCAACAATAGTGTGAGAACCTTTCCTTTGTATTAACCTGGTTGTAGCTTTCTAACAAGACAGTAAGGATGCTCTCCTCATCTTTCCTCTCTAGTACACTATGTTCTTTCATTTTCTCCAAGCCTCTCGTGAGGGCAGTAATGAATTCTTGTTAGTGTTTACTAATGTAAATTCCTTCTTTGTTATCCCTGGGAGAGGAGGATTAGCAAAATGACAGAACTTATTATTTCTGGTATTGCTATATAATATTTACTTTTATTCAGCCCTTAATTTTGTAGTGTGTCCCACCAAATAAAATATACGTGCATACAAGCAAGAACACAGGGAGGATTTTTTAGCACAATGCTCAGAAATATAGTTATGATTCCCATTGAAAAGCATTCTACAGCTTTATCCTTGCATGCTATATCAAAAAAATTAATCTAATCTAAAATAATTTCTAATTTGGAGGAAGAAAGGAATTACAACTTCAATTTTGTTTTCCTGAAATGAAAGCAACTCCCTTGGACTAAGAGAGTTGCATATTTTTAGAACTGGCTAAAAATTACAATCTGTGCAATTATTTTACTCTACTGGGAATGCTTTTGGTATCTCTTTTAAGGAACTTCAATGGTTAAGGTGAAGTGTCTAAAATACAAAAAGAGCATTTTAGTAAGAAAGCTCTTAAAGGAGCTACCTTTGAACAAACAGATTGTCCAAACTCCCATCTCAGCCATAACTGAAATTAGAGCGTGAGGTGTTTACAGTGGCTGTCCTCCACTGCACAGAGATGAGGAGAAAGTGAAGTTGCAGTATACGTTTAAGATTTGGAAATTAATGGATACCAGGAAACAGACACGGACCCAGAGCTTAAAATGACCTCCACACACGAGTTGGACGCTGCACACAAGCAGCCCCATGCAGTCAGTCAGACTACACGCGTGACGTTATCTCCACACACAGGCTGCAATTAATACACGCTACGATCGCCTGCCTGAGCGAAATGGCCATTCTGACCAGCAGTATCTCTCAGTCAGAAAATCCTCTCCCAGATCTCTGTGCCTGCGTTGCAGGGGACCCAGCTTCTCTCCTCTGGGCTGCAGAGGTGCACGCTTTCCGATCCCACGGATCCCACACAAGCTCCTTGTCCCAGCAACATGGCGGGTGCCGAAGAAAATGAACCCACTGGAGTGGCCGAGTTACCGTATCAAGAATAAACGCAATCCATTCACCAGAGATGAAGCCTGGAATTAAAATGCATTACCCTGTGGCTTGATCAAGAGACTGACGGGGGGACAGAGCACCCAAAGCTGCAGACTGCCGAAGGCCTTTCTGAGACGCACGGAGAAGTACTGATCCTACCATGAGGATGATACTGAGAGCATGATACTCGTGGTATGGTATCAAGGGAAACACAGTTCATTTCACAGGCTCCTGTTTCAGCTCTGTGTAATTCAGTCTCAGAATTCAGCTATTGTACAAAGAAAAGGGGGACTTTGACGCTTTCCACCTCACCAAATGACTTTCCTTGCCAAAAATAAAAGACAATGAAGATTTCTCTTTGCTCAGGGGGAGGTTGCTCAAAATTCCATTAATACTGAAGCTTAACCAAGATTTCTCCACCTTGCCGTCTCCTTATATCTGTACCGTTGGTAACCATTTGGCCTGTTGCCAGAAACAGGACTGCAAGTTCCTCTTCCAGGCCATCGTAATTTGGCAAAACAAACGTTCTTCCACCCTGCTGAAACACACCCTATCCTTAAGAACAGCTCTTTCCTGACTTCATACCAACCACACACAGAGAGCTATCCTTGCTTAAGACAACGAACAAACATGTAAGTTTAAGCTGCTGCCCTGAGGAGCTTACAGTATTGATGATTTTTCTGAAATCACTGCAGAGCCTTCCAAAAGCAAAGCATGCTTAGATATTCCTTGTGGCAGTCCCCTCCTACAACCAAAAATGCTGATAGAAAGGAAGTGCAAAGAAACTTTATTTTTAAGTTTAAAATATTTGCATGCAAACAGAGGAATCTACAGTAGCACTCTGAAAGTCAAAACCCACCTGTAAAAGCAGAGTCCTTGCTATAGCCCACTTGAAATAAACATGAAACACAATATTGTGCTTTAAATAACAGTTCAAACGTTTTAAAATGATAGATCTATATCGGAATTCTTGGTTTGATTTAGAAATAAAAACATGGAATTCAAACTTTGAAATGTGCACAAGAAATCTGAATTTCACTGGAACAGTGAACAATTTGCCCTGAAGATATCAAAGAGCTTAGGAATCAAACTTCTCCTAAGCAGTGCTTCCAATCACATGTAATGAATGGAATTAATCAACTTCCAAATTACTCTGATGTAACCCAGATTAGAATCTGACCAAGAAAAATTCACTCGCAATTTATTATTCGCCTCAAATTTGTAACAACAGCGTAATGAGACGACAACGTGCCCTACCTGGGTATCCACTGTCAATGTAAGGCTTAACGAGTTCCCCAAGTTTTGTCTTGCCTGCAACAGTTTCCTTTAGCAGTTGCCCACAGCAAACTAACAGGAAGGAAGAACAAAAAAGACACAAGGTTAAATTTTAAAAAGGAAGCAACAAAGAAAAGAAAAAAACCCCAGAAGCTGCATACTGGAATAAGGTCACTGAATAAAATAAAAGTTATAGGGTTTTTGGGTTTGTTGTTGGATATTTTATTTTTTTGGCCAAGCAGAGCAAAAAGCAAAGAGACTGAGCAGGGGAGAATACTGAATAAAAAAGAATACATTTGGCAAAGAACATATTAAAAACAGAGATAGAGAGAAAGATATTAATCAAATATGTTTCTGAAATAATAACTCAAGGGATTGCTAGCGGGTTTCACTTTTTATAAACTTATAATTACTGAATAAAGTTACACCTGCTGAACAGACCCTGCTAAACAGCATCTGAGCCGCACTGTTGGAGGTGCAGGATAATACGCAACCCACGGAAGCGACTCCCTGGATCATTTAATGATCATGTAAGAATTATATTTAAAAAACTGCGCTAATCCAGTATCATCATTGACTTCAAATACACAGAACACGGGAGATGCAGATTTAAAGTTTTAGTCAGGACAGCTGTACATGAACTGCTGCTACTTTGGGCTTGGGGAGCACTTTCTGACCAAGGTCAGTGAGTCTTACTACCCCACGCGAGTTTGATCCCAGTTCCGACCCTTATTGTGCGGAGAGGGAACTAAGGCACGGAGGGGTTACACAGCAGCGCAGCAAGTTCTAGTTTCAAGTATTTGGTAAATAGCAGGTAACAGTCACTCTGTACATTATGGCATGACCTTTCAATTAACAATAAGTCGTCGGTTCCACTTTTTCTGAAGTCAGTACCACCACCATCTACAGCTACACGGACTGTCATGGAAAAGCCAGCGAGCCCTTTCATCTGCTTCATCGCTGTGACTCACCATTTGGCAAACGAGAACACTCTACACAAACATTTCTTAGACAAGGCTGATGAAGTTTAGTGTTTAAGTGACAAGGGATCAACACAAATTAACAGTCACTAGTTGTCCTGGAGAAGCAAATTCGTATTCACGATAAACAGTGCAAAAACATAATAGAAAGCGAGTACATAGACCCCAACTTAGGACAGCTATTATGCGTACACCTAAATTCAATCCAATTCATGAGACTATTTAAAGAGAGGATTAAATCTGTAAGCCTGTCCTTACAGGTTTTATTTTTCATTAAGCCAATTATACAATTATTAAAAACGCAGCTTTGAATAAATCTACAAATACTTTATTTTTAATATGAAATGATAAAATACAGCCATATTAAGGCATTGGAACAGGCTGCGCAGGGAAGTGGTAGAGTCACCATCCCTGGAGGTGTTCAAGGAGCACGCAGACGTGGCGCTTGAGGCCAGGGTCTAGTGGGTAGGGTAGTGTTGGGGTGACGGTTGGACTGGATGATCTTGTAGGTCTTTTCCAAGGTCAGTGATTCTGTGATTAAATAACTGATGGCACAAACATTCTACCAATTTTATTTGTACTTACCGGTACTGTAATGTAGATTTAAAAATAATTTAAATTTGCTTTTTTCAAGTTCACTGAATATAATTTTAGTCATATTCATAGGGTTTTTTTTAACATTAAAATAATAATAAACATTTAAAATACACAAATACTAAACCTAGAACCCCAAACTGATAAGTAGACAGCTGCATAGCTGTTTCTGTGCCTTTAATGGAACTGCACAAACCTACGATGTAACCATTAGCTGGAGGGATTATATGGAAAGCATATGCCTTTTTCTGAAGGTTCAAGTTTCAGCTTGAAACAATTTACCGGTTTTCTGAGCAGATCTACTAAACCTGCAATTGAAAACAATATTGCTCAAATCTTGACGTTATTATTCACATGTAAAGCCAAATCCAGATTCAAGGAAATCTTCCGACCTCACCAGGAGTTTGGGGAAGACGCTAGCAAACCGGCGCATCGCCATGGACATCTCAGTGAGTTCCACTAATTAAAGAATCTCCCCAAGATAAAAAAATAACTACCTACTTCATTCTGATTTTTTCATTTGTTATACATTAAAAGAATACTAATGAAACAAACTTGCATTTTACTTAAAGGATATGACTAATCAGCAAATTCTACAGGTATCAGACATGTATTTAAAATAATTTATGTCTACTCAGCTATAAGACGACGTTTTAGAACTGGACACATATTGCATGGATCCGACCACCAAGCTGTGGATTCGTACTATGGCACTTTTCACCTTCAGCATGCTAACCATCAACAAGCCTCACAGAATTTTCTGTGCCTCCTTTACAAAAGAAAGAGAATGCACTTTTAAATAATTACTTCCTTTCCTAACACATTACTTGAGAGGCACAGAACCTGAGTCTTCATTATAGTTCAGAGCAAGTACTATTTTAAAAGTGCCCCGATTTCGGTCAGACGGATGGAAGTGCAAAGACATTAGTCATGATCCACTGATCCACAGCAGAATTCAGAGCACTACAGGTATCTAACACATGGAAAAATACTGATGTAAAGGGTATAAAAAATGATGACTACGAAAAAAATATGTTAGAGCTGGTTTGTCACAGAATATATGTTCTATTGCTTTATATTTCTTCATTGAAATACTTTCCACTTCCCTCAAAAACTTGACATCCATAGCAATGGACAAACAGTGAAATTTTATGAGCAAGAAAGACAGCGAAAGATAAATGATCAAAAAGAGAGAAAAGGGGAATTGAGCAAAGTGCATATTTACTGAGAACTTACTGTTGACAACACTGTATTTCTGAGCTATTAGTGCTGCCTGCAGGCTCTTCCCACTGCCTGGAGGTCCACAAAGGAGAATCCGTGGCGTAAAGGGGGCGGCTGATCGCTGCCGTGTTTGGACATAGGTGAGAACTAGAACATGAGAGAAAGGCAGAAATACAGTTTACATCCTATTTATTTAAAAAAAAAACAAAACAAAAACAGAACACCAAACCCAAACCACATTGATTAACTTCTCTCCTTTTTTAAAAAATAAGGTTGTCATGTTGATCATAATTTATTCTCTCACTGAAACATCTGGATACTCCAACCAAAATCAGGGCTCTGATAAAACTGCCATGTCAGCAACTTACACCGAGAAGCACTTAAGAAATCTTACTATCATTACAGTCCTACATTTTCTTTCATCAGTAGATGTCAAACCATTTTAAAGAGCAGATTCAATTAATAATTGCTCTTTTACAATGTTGTTTTTAGCAGGAGTAATTTTTGCTTCATAGGTACAATTTTACCATGCAAATTATAGAGAAATCTAATTTCATTTAATACTTTCTGCAGTTTCTGAATAAATATTTCAGCGTAAAAACTCAGGATGTTAAATTAATATGACATTTATCCAGCTCTGTGTGATTAACAGACTCCTAATTACAATATTAGAGTCTTGTAGTATAGGATGTCACGACACAATACAGCACCCACAACACATGATTTTATTCTTTTGTCCATTATTTTTTGCATAACGTGTAACAGATATTTGAGTTTTTCTGTTCAATTCCACTCTGTTTGCTGGGTATCATTCTTCTACATTTTGCATCACGTCGGAAATACTACATTCAGGTCAATCTACAGATGATCAGAGCTTTGGGAAGACAACAGGACGTGTAAAGCATCCACAATGCTGTATTACAGAGATCTGAAATCCGTTACAATCTCAAAAGAGAACCTGATCACCAGGAAGCTAAGAGACTTGGCTTGGCAGTGAGGACAACGGATTGTATTTGGACATAACCAGACACGCGTACTCCCCGTGTCCCTTCTGTGCCTAACACTGGTGAAGAGAGCAGCTCAAGCTTCAGCACGAGCTACGCAGGCTTGCCAGGGCTCATGGATTCAAACACCAAAACCAAAGTTCATGCCACCGTATCCTCCCTGCCATGGCCCCCCATGATTAAAGCAGCAGGAGCACACCTACATAGGCTTTGATTTCGTCTGTAATTGAAATGGATACAATTAGGTGTTAGCCCAGACATCTTCAAATAAAAGACTCCCTAGACTAAAGAGTCCTTGCAAGAAAAAGGTATTTTAGTCTAACAAATGGACAGGCTTAGACATTAATGTTTGTATGAACCGTAAGCCCATATTAAAAAGGAGCACAAAAGGATGGATGGAGAACATCATACGGATGAGTATTTAAACCACCCTTGTTAACACACTGCTGTATACGAACTAACGGTTTTGCTGAGGGCCCTCTGTTAGAGACTGTTATCATCACAAGATCTATCGTAATAAAGAAGCATCTCCAGTGAGCTCCAGCCCTGCTGTTTCTAGAGAGTGGACCTGAAGTATGGAGAAACTAACTCAAACTGCAGCCACATGGGATCACATACACCTCCCTCTCCAACGCCACAAGCTGTACGGGGATACTACCCTGTACAACTGAATTTGATGTCACATATGCCAGCACACATTAGCATCAGCTGCAGTAAAGTTTAAGAGATTACAACGTTTTATAATTGTATGAAACATTCCATAATAATCCTGATATTGCTGAGAGATCTCTTTCTGTTAGAGCTCTATCCGTATCAATAAAAATACTGAACAAAACCCCTGGAAAACCCTAACAGAAAATAGTATTTGCAGCATAACTTCCTAAACCCCCAGTATCAGCTACCCAAGGAGTGCTCTAGTTATCTGAATATTTTCCATAACCCAGTGTATTGAAAAGCACAAACATTACAGGCAAAGCACCCTGCTTACAAATGATGCTTAATTTGCAGTAAATAACCAAGTTAATTAGGAGTAATGATCCCCTAGACAGTCTCCACATCTAATTATTCTTTAAAAAAAAAAAAAACTGGCTGCTTGATGCACTGCAGAAAAAAAGATCTAGAGAGGATTTCTTCATTCCAGTTTTCAATTTATCTCACTACATTATTAATTAATAATAATTAATATTCAGACACTCACATTTTTATTTACAATTCAAGGCATGAATTCTTTATGAATGATGATATGAACTTTTAAATTTAATTAAGTAATTTAGAGGTAATTAATGTGTAAATTCAGAATATAAACTTCCTACTTGTTTATCTTAAAAGTGCAGCACTTGTTATTAAAAAAAGACCTTTTGAGATGCAAAATTACTGGGATATAACAGATCATCTACAGACTGACAGCTACAAAGTACATTATCAATTGGTCTTTCTGGCAGTTTCCTTATTCTCTTCTTGAAGAACCAACATTAAAAGTCAGATTGCAAATACAGTCGAGCAAAGGCAAACAGGAATTGCTGAACAGAAAAGCTACCAGCACAAACAGCTTTTAAATAATGAAATGTTACTGGCTTTGAACGACTCCTGCTTCTTGTTACCAGACTTGTGGAAGGTACTAGCCCTCTGGGAGATTAACAATCGAGCCACGACGCAGCCTTCTAGAAGAGACTCTTGCAGAAACAACCGTGACATTTGCTCT
Source organism: Eurypyga helias (assembly GCF_000690775.1). Lineage (NCBI taxonomy): Eukaryota > Metazoa > Chordata > Aves > Eurypygiformes > Eurypygidae > Eurypyga > Eurypyga helias. The sequence goes on from NW_010266398.1 coordinate 12,348, forward strand.
GCTGAGTCAGCTGTCCCTGGGCAGGACTGTGGAACTAAGACTTCCCAGTTGTCTGCATTTACTCTAGTCCTGTACAATAATTACCAGGAACAGCCCGAACACTGTACTAGAGAACACAGCTCAGCTGGGAGCCATCTGTCATGACCAGTGCTAACCCTAGCAACTGTCTCTAACAGCCAGGAATTACCTTTCAGACCAGAGTTTATCAACTGTCACATTTGCCATAAAGGTACGTATTTACCCTGTGAGAGGACATCTATGGAAGGCTGGTCTGCATTGATCGACTTCAAAACTTTCTGGTAGATCTGGAAAACCTCAGGGAAGTTTCTGTGGTATTCCAGCAGTTTCTGTGAGATTTCCTGTTCAGACAGATCTTCTGGTTTCACCAAACGTTGCTGTACCAGTGGATCACTTGGCCAGTCAAAGGTCGTATGGTACACATCTGGAAGTTAGACACTCATTAGGAACCAAGAGCAGGATTTAATAGCTCTTGCTCAGCTCCAGAATGTTTCCTAAATCAAATCAACATCTTTGCTCAAGCTTTATATTGTGGCAGAAGCAATTACCTGTGCACCTCCCTCATTACTGGTACTGACAGCTGACTATCACTGCAGATGCACAGATACAAGCAGCCAAGGTACCTGCCCACCCGGGGAGCCAGGACAGCGTGATGAGTAAGAACCAGGAACTGGGGACAGCTCTCCAAATTCTTAGACCTTTGACCAAGGTCTAAATTAAGCAAGACCTCTGATAGACAAGTCTCCTTTACAGCAAATAAAAGCCATTTCTTTAGTTAAGAACATCCCTCCTAATTCCACTAAAACATCTAATGTGTTTTTTTTAACTGAGCAACGTCAGGATTTTATTTGGTGGTGGATGACTGACAGTGAGACTCCACAGACAATACACAGCTAAGTCTATTTGACAGTAGTTTAATGGAAGATACCTAAAAGCATAACTGCACCTCAGAAAAAAACCCCAGGATCTAGAAAAATGTACGCTCACCTGGACAGGTCAAACCTTCAAATATTCTGTACTCCCAGAGCCCACTGTTTGCAGGCTCAATCCTGAGCTTTACATTTTCCCACATTTTATTGACACAGAAAATAATGCAATGTCAACAAATACTTTTTGCAAACAGTTTAAATTATAAATTCCTAACAGTTCTTAAAGGGATACCATGTACATTTTAATCCCAATGGTATTGCAATGCTTCTGAGACCAAGCAACACTCTGGTTTCTAGAGGAGATCAGGGACAAACACATACTGCACCTTCTGTGACAGGATCGAGCCTTTTTCCACTGTTCCTCTCAATCAGCACATTGTCTGGAGCATAAAGAACAACTGGGCACAAAAATAAAGGAAAACAACGAAGAAAAAAGAAGAGAAAAGCATAGTTCTTGTTAGTTACTTTATTTCCTGTAAGTTTTGGTACATCCTGGTATTAAAGATGGATGAATATATTTCAAGCACGTTTGCCTCATCCTCCTCTCCCAGTATTCTATCTGCAAATACTTCACTTCTCATCAGAATTTTGCCCCACCTCCTAAACAGTACAGTGGGATAACATATACACTAATCCAGACCAGTACCCATGAGTACTGGCTGTCCCCATGTGCTGGTTTTACTTGGGACAGACTTAATTTTCCTGACAGTAGCTAGAGTGAGGTATGTTTTGGATCTGTGCTGAGAAGAATGTTGATGACACATTGATGTTTTTAGGTGTTGCCAAGCAATGTTTGCATTAAGCCAAGGATGTTTTCAGTGTCTCACATTGTCCCTGTGTTCCCAGGCTCTTCTCTGCAAGAAGCTGGTTGGGGACGCAGCCCAGAGAGCTGACCCAAACTGACCAAAGGGATATTCCATCACATAAAACGTCATGCTCAGTATATAAGTTGGGGTAGTTGGCTTAGGGGGGTGGGGTTAAACCACAACACCCCATCATACCTCCCTCACATTGTGTCTGGAGCCAGGGACGGAAGTACCCACAGATCACTTGTGTCTGATGCTCTTCTATACCACAATCACTTTTCACCCAGGTACTTTAGTAGTGAGACCAGTGAAACATTTTTCAGTAACCTCACTGAGAAGTATTCAAACTTGATTAATAAGCATCTAAAGCTGGAGAATCTGTCAGTTCCCTGGGTTGCTTTTGGCTAATTATCCTCACAGTTAAACACTGTAATTTAATTACTATTTTCAGTGCATTTGATTACAGGTTTCAAACAAGTTCTTACAACTTTCTTCTCTGTATCAAATAGCTCTTTCAGGTGCTTTTCTCCCTAGGAAGGTACTCAGACACCGTAAATCTCATCTCCTCGTAATCTTCTTTTTGATTAACTAGACAGACTGAGCTTTAAGATTCTCATTCAGGTCTTGGTTGCACAGATATAATTGTGAGCAAAACTCAACTTCAGATGTTATTAGCTGTATTAAAAACACATGCAAGTACTAGACATTAAACATTTTTGCCTAGCTCTACTGCAGCGATTCCAAATTCTTCATTAACAGTCGAATCTCATCCAAATCAAATCCAAAGTGACAATTCATCAGGTTTGCTAACATTCTGTTCGTCCTCCGCTGGCAAGCTCTACGTTTATCATTTCACACTGTATTCCACACAGTCAGAATAATTTCTTTACATTCTAAGTAGGTCCTCTAACTATATTAATTTGGGAGAACTGGCTGCTTCTAGATGGCAAGGGCAGCTGTCAAGGTCTTGTCTATCAGCACTCTGCCAGTAAACAAGTGTTCCTCTCAAATCAAGTCAGAATCCACCCATACTCTGAAAGGTCAAGCTTCGAATCATGATGTTTCCACTTCACTTGGTGGAGTAAAGTTCGTTAAGTTTGCGTTCTCTAATTCACCAGAAGGATGGATTTAGTACATGAGGAATTGCTCTGGTCTGAGGATAAAGGCTGATGTCTAGAGATGGAAGTCGGAGAAAACAGACCCAACCCCAGAAGAGAAGCAAAGCTACACACAGCTTTGCTGTGCTCAGAGACACTTGCTGGAGCGGTCCGGAATTTACAGAACTCTAATGTGGAAGAAAAGGGTTCACATGGGAGAGAGGCTTTAAAGTCTCACGGGTTTGAGTGAATCTGAACCATACTGAAATATTCTGCTGTATGGTGACACCGGTATCATCAGTATTGAATTTACAGAGGATTTTTTGGGAAAACACTTCTAGCCTTTCCTACTGGATGCAACCACACATGAACGGCGTGCTGCTTACCAACATGCCTAGGAATGATGCCAGATGATTGCAGTATCCATGCCTGTTCCTGATTTTCAGGGAAGCCTTCCAAAATCCACCCCTATTAAACAAAAACATGAAACCGTTATTGATCCCGGAAGAGAAACCACAAAAATTAGCACTAAATATCAGTGCTATTTGCACAAAAATTACCTCACCCTGACCCCACAACAGCACAGTATTTGCTACGGATGCTTGTGAGAAAAGAAAGGAAACACGGAGCACCGACATTTTTGTGAAATGGCACACAGTAATACCACAGCCACAGAGCAATGGGAACTTACACACCGTAGCAATGACTCTTTTTTTTCATGTTTCAATCTTAAAATTAAAAAAAAAGGCAAGTTTTATCTTGAATAAAAAACACCCAAAACAATTTCTACAGTTTTGAAATATTCAAAAGGATACCAGCCCACACTGTGTATAAAAAAAGAGGCCAAACAAATCTAAAGACAGATTTAATGCCAAGAACACAGAGTAAAATATGCACGCTTTCATTATTTTCTTAAATTATACAGGAAAACTCACAGTAATGGAACCAGCATTCCCAAAGCTAATGAAGCAACAGAGCAAAAGAAAGAAAAAAGAAAAAAGACCCTTTTGCTCCCTTAAGTCCTTGTTATAGCCAGCTAAGCGTTGGCTTGAGCATCTTTAAAAAAACATTTACGGGTCTGTGAAATGCTGTAGGAGAGCTGCAGCCTCACCCAGCCTGTGTGTGATGCAGCATTTGAGATCTAATCCACTTCCCAGTCGCCAGCCTGAATCTTCTGAACTTTCTCTAATTTATCTGTGAGTTGCTTAACCACAAATGTCCTTGTCACTGTATCCTACACCTCAAAATAACTTTTGTGATGCTACAATAAATGTGGAAACCATCTCTGTATAAAATAAAAGAGGATATTTCAATATTGAATTAGCTAGCAGCCATTATCATCTCCCACATAAATCTGAAGCCCTGTCAGTACGAGGTCCAAAGGTTTTCGAAGTATTTCAGGAACACACGTCTCCATGACTTGTGTATGAGGAAATGGAGACATTCCAATTATATAAGAAAATAGACTATTTAAAATTCCTTAATTAGCCTGGTTTCAGGAACATGTCATCCTGCTGATATCTGTAGAAAATAAGAGACTCCAGCCATTTTTGCCACTCCCAGTGTTTGCTCTCTGGAATGAGAATGAACCGCCGTCTCAGGTCAGGCAGGTGATGAGAAATCAATTTCTCCCTTGAGACTTGCAGGAGGCGAGGCTGCCCAGTACTTTCAGCAGTTTGCCAGGAACTTGAGCGCTGGTTCCGACTCCATTGTGCCTCTGCAACATATATAGGCCTGAATCCTCTTCTAGGGAGAAGTGGCATCAGAGGTCTGAAGCCAAGAAATCAATGACAATTTACACAGGCTACAAATCTGGGTTGTTTGCTCCACTCCAAGGGCAACGCTTTTGGAAACTAAACCAAAACAAACAAAAAATCCCACCCTGCAGAACCACTGCTTCTGATGTCACTGCAGCCTATTGCTCAAAATCACACACTGAGCAACAAGCAGTAAACACAATACTGCATTTCAGCCGTGTGTAGCAAACTTCAAGAGGTTTATATAGAAATTTCAAAGGTCCTTAAGAGAGGCAATAAGCAATTTTATAGACAGAAGTTTTTGCAGCATAAGAAAACACAGCTCAATGAACAGCTTCCTGCAACAAATATGTTTTAAGACACTAAACAAATGCCAAATAAACACAGACTACAAAAATAGTTAGCATTTTGGATCTTGTTTCCAAAGGTCTCCGAGTTCCAGGCTATCAGTCAGTCCCTAATTAGAATACATTATCCATCTACTTGACACTTCAGTGAAATGTCTATTCCACCACAGAGCTGCAGCTTTGTTCAGAACAGGTTTATTGATATTCTGCTGCATTCCCTCTCCATACCCCCAGTGGCTTGGTTCTGTTTTATCACACATCAAAAAGGCCGTATGCTCAGGGCACCCCATGCACAGCTCAGAGCTGGAGGTCTGAACAGCTGCAAGTAGTATGGTATCACAGGAGGGACAAGCTCCAAGCAGATGTCACAGATAAAAAAAAAAAGGAAAGAAAGGGAAAAAAAGAAGAGTAAAAAGGGAGTGTGGCTTGGGAACGAAGCTAGAGGAAGTGAGACACAGCAGAGCAAGACCTGACTTAAAATATGCCTATCATGCTTTATGCAAACACTGGTCTTTTTTGCCCTCCTGACTATCATTAAAGTGTAATTAGTAACTTCACATGGTAAATTTGTTTCTTTAAGAAGCCACCTATTTTTTGTTCTTGATGGCAGTAACCCTACATCCATGCTATGATTGCACCTTATCACATCAAGGGTGGAACAAAGGCTAAAAGTGAGTAATTCCACGGTGCCTTTACGCCGTGGTCACTGTTCCCTCTCAGCTGGAAACCTCAATCCGTTCCCACATGAAAACTGCTGTAAATACAGCATTCTGCTGTTGCCTTAATGCCAGGTGAAGTGCTCCTTGGAGACCCATGCTATGCTGAAAATCAGCAAGAGGGAAGTACTTTCAAAGCCATCACTTTCCTCTCTGGATTTAAGGAATCAGGAGAAAAGGAAATGCTCAAGGTCATTCCCAAATGTAGATCTCATTCCTTTGCTGCCACTACTCTCAGCTATAATACCAAGCCTGTGTACTTTCACACTTTCCAGCCCAATAACAATGACTTGGGTATTCAGTTTCTCTCTTGTTAGGTGACCTGCATAGCCTCAATTTTTTTTAAATTTTAATTACAAAATCCAAAATTGACACTGCCTTAGAATAATGAAAAGGGGCAGCACGAAGAAATAACGCTTTGGCAGTATGAATCTAAATTTTCTGAGATTTTCAGGAAGCAGCAGAAGTACCGTCAACCCAACCCCTGCACTCCATCAGTATCAGCAGTATGGATGATGGAAGAAGCTCCAGCTTCACCAGATTTCCCATTAGAAAGAAACCTTTTATTCCCCGCATTATTTTTGTAGGTTGAGTAAGCTGCAAAGCTATTAAAAAATAAAGCCACATTCTTCTTAGCAAAAAAAAAAGATGATTAATAGGCATATCCCCTCTCCAGATAAATCTATGTAACATCACTATCCTTGCAGTTCCACAGAGACAACAGGATGATCTTCATCTGCCCAGGTAAACCCAGAAAGAACCAATAGCCATTGCTCTCTGCCTTCCCTTTCAAGGATAGCCACCACCCTTCTGGAATGCCTAATACCAATCAAAAGCAATTCTGTGTGAATCACTGGCCTGAGCTTAGTTTCTAAATGGTCCTAAGGCACCGGTAAGGTTGCTCAGCTCGCTCTCTCACTAATTCATCACACAGCCATCTCTTCACTAGCCTCCTCCAGCTCCTCCACAACTCCGGCAGTCAGAGGTGCCGCGGCCAACACGTACTAACCCTGTAAGATGAAAAATCTTCACATCAGCTTCACAAGTCCCAGGTTCTAACGTGATGCCTGCAATAAGTTTCCTGCGTACGCTGGAAGACCTACCCCTCTGATCCCTCGCAGCCCTAACTACATTTGTATTAGAAGAACACGTAACACACAGTCTCAGCTGAGCTGCTGATCAATAAAAATGTTCTCCTTGGAGAATGTCTGTGACATCTATAAACCTGTGAGTGTCAAAACAATGGCACAAGAAATTCTGTATTCCTACTGTCAGTGGGATGAGAGCTGTACAATTAATGCCAAGCCAATGACACCACAAGGCAAAATAAACCAAACAGCTGGTGGTACCGTGGTCCAACATACTGCTCCTCACCTATTAACATTGTCAGTTAAAAAATGGTGAGTCATGTTTTGAAACAAATGGCATAGATCTATTCAGTGATATCAAAAATCCACAGTATGAATTCTATTTCCAATCACACAAGGAAAATACCGCAATTAAAATGGATAGATCCCCTGTCAAATGGAAAAGATGTATGCAACGTGAGGGAGTTTTAGTGACCACAAATTACTATCTATTAATTATACTAATTAATTGCACCAGCAACTACTACCTTTAAGAGATCACGTGAGAGAATAATTAACCAAAACTATTGGCAATACCAGGGGTATCCTGGTATCTTTCCCTGTCCTACCTGCTAGCAGGTAGGGGCATCAGAAGAATCCACACTTGGCAGCTGAGAGTTGCCAGTACATTCTAAAATTCCGACATCTCGGCAACTCCCCACATAAGAAAACACTGGTGTAGTTTAAAAGCATGTGGCTCAACTCCACCCCAAAGTTGCAGGAATTCAACCCCAGGAATGTCAGTGGGATTTATATCTGGTGCAAACCTAGAATGATTTAGATACGAGCCAGGTTTCTGTTTCATGAATTTCTCTTCATTGAAACAAATGCTCACATTTATTGGGTGGAGGAAGAGTCCTGTACTGTCACCGGTAAATATGTATGGGAGCCTGTAATGCATCCCAAAGTTTTGGTACAGTAAATCCCTTGTTAAACCTGGATTTAGCAAAAAATGCAACAAAATGTTCAAAAAATCACCCACGCAAATGTATTTTTACTCCTTCAGAGCTTTCTGTGCCAAAGGAAATTGAAGGACTTCTGTAGCAAGATATTTCCCAAGGCAAATAAGGGCACTGTCATGCAAATAGGGGCACAGTCATGCAAATAAGGGCACAGTCATGCAAATAAGGGCACTGTCATGCACTCTTCTATGACCAGGCAAAAGAACAAAATTAGCTGGGCAAGGAAAGGTTTGTTTTAGCTTAATGACTTTCCTCAGTAACATTAAACACTGGCAGGCAGTAGCCTAAATTAAATTCTCATGCAACCAGAAAATGGGATGGGTGGAAGTTTAGCTATTGCTAGATCCAAGCTACTGCTTGGAGAGACCAGCCCACTCCCTGTTTCTCCACAGACAGATGCAACAGAAATATGACACAGACAGATGCCCTCTAGCAAAGCTCTCAGGCCGGAACAACTGAAGAGATTACATGGCCAGCTATCCATCACCATTCCATCAAGCTATCCTTCCCACCGTTCATACGCTGCAACGCCCCAGCTGACCTAGCTTACCCACGGCAGGGCCCTTGCCAGGACAGCCGACTTTGCACTGAAGCATGTGCAGACTGCCCCGACAGACACCGCTGCGCTACAGAATTCCCATCTGACAACTCCGAGGCAATGGCCCAGTCCCCAGGATGGTTTTGTGCGACGTGGATGGAAGCGTCCAGCCTGCAGATCATTGCAGGCCACACCAAAAACAATGGAGACAGACAAAAAAGTACCAGACATCAGGTTTTCAGAATTTCCAGTTTCTTTCATTGCCTAAGAAGCTTTAGGAAGCAATTTTTGATGAAATGCTAATTACCAGTCCTGTTTTATTCAACCAGCAAAGTAGATGATGATGATGCTGAGAAGCAACAGATTTAATAAAACTGAGAGCCTTGCAGTATCTCGGTGAGGTCAGGAAGTGCTAGTTATCCCCTGACCCAAAGGCACGGGTGTGACAGAGTGGTCTGAAAACACACACTATTTATCTGAAAAGAAGCTGTTTAGTCCTTCATGAATGTAACACCTACTTTGGACTGGACTTTTTCCTCTCAAGAAGTGCATCAGATAATGTGCAGTCCAAATTTTGGCACTGTTTTAAAACCTTTGGCAAGGTTTTATCCATTAAATTAGTAAGTCTCTTACAAATAATCCCTTATAATGGATTGATTATGGACTCAAACCATAGCAACATCTGATCTTTTCAAAGAAACACATAAAAGTGTTTTGCTTTCTTTGAGTCCAGACATTAATTTCAACCAGTATTAATCTGCTAAAGTTCTCTTTTGGTTCTGTGTTAAAAGTCTCTACTCACATTAAGGCCAAGCACATGGGAAAATACCAACCATTCATCTGTGGATACAGCTAAACCTATTCAGTTGCCTATTTGTGTAAACTAACAGTGAACAAATTAATTATTACCTAGAAGAGAATATATTCAAATGCAGTTTTTCCTAACACAGGAAGAAAAAAGACACACAATAAGAAATAAAGAAAATTGAGAGTAGCAATGTTAGACCCTTTTCCCCCCTTCCTGAACACAAGTTAAAACCTTAACACAACATATTGATTTTTATATATTTTCTGTTTATCTGTTTTGTCCACTCTAACTCTGCCAGTTGCCCCAGGCAATCAACAAAGCTATGCTTGTTCAGCCTTTGATCATTTCTGTGCTAGAAGATTAGCATATGCATACTCTCATCCTCCCCTTTATCCTGTTAATAAAGCTCCAAACTCCCTCTGCTGATGTTCAAGAAAGCAATCCGCTCTGGAGCCCCCAATGATTTGCCCCCATTCTCTCCCCTGCTCAGGACTCAGAATGCTAACTACTATGCACGAGTTGTGTAAGTGCTTATCCACCGGCCCTCTGAGGAGCAATTCTTACTTGTTTGATGCAGTCCATGTTTGACAGACGTTCCTGGATCAGATTGGCCCAAAGCGCATTGGGAATTTTCTAAAGAAAGAACAAAAAAAGGCTGAATATTCACAATTGAGTTCAAAAGGAATTTTACCATGCAGGCATATTTCGGTTAAAGGTGAACTGAGATGTCTTCTTAAAAATAGATAAATAACCCCACGCCAAGTCCCAAGTCATTAACATAATATATCAAAGAGTTAATAAGGGCACAAAAATCAGTGTTAAAGGTAGGTTGAACACAAAGGCTACATCCATGCTTTCTGCACGCTAACGCGGAAGCGGTGCCAAGTTTTGCACACTAACACACACGAAACCTGCCATGGATCCCCAAGAACATCACACCCACAAATGGTCCCTTTTACCAAAGTGCCTGACCCACTGCTGCTTCCCGTGTTGGTGGACTCAGCCGTAGTGATCTCAACAGCTATTCTGCGAGACGAGCAGCGCTTCAACCACAGTGCGATTTTCAGAAGATTCGTTTCGTAAGTTCAAGCAATTCTCCCTCTTCCATCATCCAGAAAGTTTACTTAAGGCACATTTTAATGTTGAAGTTAATTTCGATGTTAAAGTCAGTTTATTTTTAAACTCAGGACCGTGAAATGGGATTGAAACTGTATGTGCCAAGATTTTCAGAAGTGTTTCTTTCTGTGACTATTACTTCATCCCTATCTAGAGATGCTTTGTGAGACAGTACATGCTGGCTAACAGAAGAACAAAGTTCCTATACAAATTTAGCAAGTTTTCACCCCCCCTAATATTTCTTCATTATATCACATTTCCCGACAAGAAACTAACAATACTCTTCTTTCCTTCTTGTAAGGATTTTTTTCACTGTCTTGTTAATTCAGGCCTTTATTCTAGGCTGAAATTGGTTAACAACCTCTGTTAGGCAGTTAAACTTGATAAAGTCTCAACCTTTGGCCATGTCAATCAGAGCAGCTCTTAATTATCTCATTAAGTGCCTTGTCTCAGTCTCTTTCATTTTGTCATTATTGGTAAAATAAATTATCAGAAAATCTGCAGTCAGATGCTCTACTTCCCAAGTCAAAAAACTATCTTTCACGATGTGAGCTGGACTCTCTGTTCCACACAGTTCCATATCGTGTGGGATCCTGTCTCTTTTCCTAACCAGTCTGAAGGGCATAATAATCAAAAAAAGAATATTTCTGCAGGGTTACGCTAGACTAAAAAATGTAGATAGATATAATGAAAATGTGACTAGCTATGTGAAAAGATTTCATAACAACTTTCTTCAACAGATCATGGTTTGCTTGCTTTGTTTATCTCTACTGTCTCCAGTTCTCGCTGCCTTTCCTAATATCAGCCATTCGTAAGGCAAATGGTGTGGCTTAACCCAGCGGGTAGCTAAACACCACACAGCCGTTCACTCACTCCTCAGTGGGATGGGGGAGACAATCAGGGAGGGAAGTAAAATCTGTGGGTTGACATAAAGATACTTTAATAGGGCAGAAAAGGAAGGGAAAATAACTAATCAGAATAATAATGATAAAAGAATATACAAAACAGGTGATGCACAATGCAATCAGTTGAACACCAGTCACTGAGTGATGCCCAGCCAGTTCCCAAGCAACAGCCCCAGCCAGCGTTCCCTCCAGTTTACACACCGAGCATGACACCAAGTGGTCTGGAATATGCCTTTGGGCAGCTGGGGTCAGCTGTCTTGGCGGTGTCCCCTCACAGCCTCTTGTGCCCCCAGGCCCTCTTGCTGGCGGGGCAGTATGAGAAGCTGAAAAGTTCCTGACTTAGTGCAAACATTGCTTAGCAGCAAATAAACCATCAGTGTGTGAGCAATATTATTCTCATCCTAAATCCAAAACACAGCACTATATCAGCTACTAGGAAGAAAATTAACTCTATCCCAGCTGAAACCAGGACAGCAACATTCAAGGAGGTAAAAAAGGGAAAGAAATTGCTGTGTTTCTTGAAAGTCAGCAGGTCCCACAGGGTGGTGTGTCAAAGCCTCCTGCAGCCGCTCGCTGCTGGAGCCTGGGTCTGTGGCTTTGAGTCTGTCACCTTCCAAAGGTGCATCACGCTGCTATCAGAAACAGCTCGTGTCTTGCTGACTCCTTTGATGTGTCATGTCAAGACAGGCTAGCGGCTGCCGGGGGTCCACTCTGCTAAGCCTTCCAAACCAATTTAAACCAAAATTATCCTAACTTCTTTCAGTGCAGTGGGATTCTTAGCTCTCTCTTCTGAGCAGGGTTTTATTGCACAAAACCAATCAAGGACACATGCTTAATTCCAGCCTCATTTCCTGGTCACTTTTCCTCCTACTGAGCAGTGGCCTACAAAGTAGTTTTCAATCGGTTTTTTAGGCTTGTAGAATGCCTAATTATTCAAGTAGAAATCATTAAATCTGATACATATCAGATAGCACATTTACAATTTCTCTCTCATAAACACATAAATATATCATAAGCCTGGTAGATGTGACTTCACCTCCCAGAAATGGGCAATAACGGACAATGACAAACACGTATTTGAAATTTAGATTGGACATCAGGAGGAAATTCTTCCCGCAGAGGGTGGGGAAGTACTGGGACAGGTTGCCCAGAGAAGCTGTGGCTGCCCCATCCCTGGAAGTGTCCAAGGCCAGGCTGGATGAGGCTTGGAGCAACCTGGTCTGGTGGAAGGTGTCCCTGCCCATGGCAGGGGGGTTGGAACTAGATGGTCTTTAAGGTCCCTTCCAACCCAAACCATCCTGTGATTCTATGATTACTGCAGAACAGCATTTTATTTAAGACCTTCTGAGCCTGTCCCACCATTCAGTGTAGTTAATGGAAAGACCTGCTGCTACGGTATTTTGTGTATGTTCAGGCCACTTTTCTGTACACACTGCTTAAATCACTATTTCCATACTGCTGAAAAACTGGACTGATTCATGTTTAATTTTAAATATTCCATATTATTTCAGGGACATCATATGTCAACTGACATCCCTGATCTACTCAGAATTATATTTCAAATGATCTTTTCATGAAACTGCTAAGCCCTTTTTTTCTTTTTTCTTTTTTTGAGGGGGAAGCATTTTCACTAAGCATTTTATTGGAAGTTTTGGATATATTTGTTCTGAAAAGAGCTACAGCTAAACACTCCTGAGTTTTCCAAGTCTGCACCTTGGAGAGAAAAGCAGTCAAGTTTGAGGAAATTGGGGTCAGTATTTTGAAAATCATGAATGTTTAGATTTAGCTTGTTCAGACTAAATACACATGAAAGGCTGGTCTTTTTTATGAATACACAAAACTGGAAGAGTTCCTATTTGTTCCTTCGTATTGGTTTGTCCTGGAATAGATTAGAATGCTGAACATGCATAGATAAGGATGCTCTGGCTTTTCCTCTCTATTATATTTCTTCTTAAAATCACAGGTGTATGATGCAACCGTAGAGCAGTTTTAAGTCGTTACGTAGCATGCAAACACCTTAACTGCAATTCAGCACGGCATTAAGAGCACACCCATCCCATAAACCCATAATTACCACACTTGTTTCAACTCCTTATTTTATCCAGTTAACAGGGAAAGTGGAACATGCAATAGCTCATCATTAGACCACTATAGGAAAAACCTGAAGGTGCTTCGTATTAACATTGTAACAACTAGAGATGAGGGAGTAATTTGCAATGATTTATCCAAAAATGTAGCCTCTTTTTCTGTTCATGGAATATTTATTGACAGCTCGTGGTTCCTCAAATGTATTGAATATTCAAAAATATTTGACTTCTTTTTAGAATATTTTTACATGCAGAATGATCATCTTTTGCTTTGAACAGTCAGTATTTAAAATTCACTACCTGAGCTGTGCTCATTAGTAAGTGGCCAGGTGTGTTAGTGAATGACTGCATGTCCAACTTTAAAAATTGAGCTTCAGAAAATAATCACTATTTTAAATACCTCTTCTATGAATTTGTGTGCCAGAAAAACTCAAGTGCTTGAATGCTCACTGGAAGCAAACACAAAAGAGATGAAAACTGGGCTAAAGATAACTAAGTAAAATAGGTGGACAAATGTTTGTGGGCCTTTTAGCAGCGTTTGCCCAGATCTAGGAGCATTGGCCTACTGACCTAAAAATGAACGACCTTTGGCACTGGGGTTAACTTAGCCACGGTAACCTTATACGTTCCTCTAACAACATTAAATTGTGTTATATGATCTTCAAGCCAGACTTTCAAAAACACAGTTCCTGATTTTCCTCTTTCCATTTATTAAATTGCTTTGGCCAGGACTACAACTTTTTAATGCTCTGGTTGTATCAAAGATACTATAAACAACTATTGTTCCCCTCCTGCACAGACACTCAACCCTATTAGTGCTAATGGGGGTTGTGTAAGCCAGGGGAGTCAAGTTTACCACTTGCTTCAGCAGAACCAGGGGTCAGTTACAGCAAAAGCAGATTTAGCCAGCAGACATGAATCAGTAAGGGAAAACAGAGCTCTTCAGATGACAATTTAGCTACATTTTCAGTCACTGTAAACCTTGCATTGATTTAGAGGAAGCAAGGAGTACTCTCCTACCTTTAGGAGTTACATTTGAAGAGTCAAACTCACATAAAAGAACAAAAGAAATGATTTAGTGAAAACATTCTTCTAGGATCTAACATCTCAAAGGCAAACTGCACAGTACTAAACCACCACCAGATTCTGCTCTTTGGGTACTCCTGACTACCTGATTAGCCTTGACATTTTTGACTTTCATCTTTCACGCCATCCATCTTTTTAAAATCAAATAAGCCCAAAAGGACACCCTTGAAAGTGCATCTGTATATTCTGAAATATGTTAATAATTACAGTAATTAAACCAAAGGGAATTTTTGTTTTAAATTCTGCCCCTCTAAGTTGAAATTTATGAATCTATCAAAACAATCTTCGATAATTAGAACGAAGATTTCAAAGTACACATTCGATAAGATCATTTTATATCATCCCAGCCAAAAGCAGACCTTTTTGCCAGCAAGTTCAGTGAACTCTTTCCTCTCAGATCTTTAAGTATATTACTCGAGGCATCTCCAAACTTCATTCACTAATTTATTGTAACAAACATTACCCTATTTTCAGCCTAACTTTCTAAGGGAAAAAATAATAGTCTATGTATCACACCATCTACCACCTTAGTGCATTATGAATCTGTTGGCCAATTTCAACCAAATTTAGCAGTGGAGCAGAATTCTCACAGATACGAAATTGCTACAGTTTTTATGAAAATAGGTGATGAGGGAAAAAAGAGAAACTCAAAACTAGTGGACTTGCTAGAGAGTCACAGAAAACCAGACTTCTTCCATTCTATTACTCATGGAACACCTTGACGTCTGGAGAAAGGATTCGGCTAAAAGGGCAGAAATCAGAAACAGAGATGCTTCTGTGTATTCAGGATATTCTTCCGATGTATTTTTTCAATCTACTTGTCACTAGCTCTTAATAGCCAGACAATTCCATTGCTATCAATTAATCCTATGACTCATGGCATCTGGAAAAAGTGTTCTTCAGACCAACTCCCTTGAGCTTTAGTTAGGAGGCCCGCAACGCAGCACGAACAGATTAAAAAACCTGTCTGGAGCAACCCGGGTACTCGGAGTAGAGCACATCAACCCAAGAACTGCGAGATCTCCTGGGTCTGCTGCTATTGCCTCAGCTCGAGAACTTCTAGGGTTTCCAGTGACTTGTGTCATGCTACAGAGAAATCAAGCATGCACAACTAAGTAGCTCTGTCAGATCAAAATAAGTTCTTTGTGTACATATTTTCCAGAGCATTTTGTACCCAAGGAGACCTCAGAGATTAATGCTTATTTTATTGAGATTATCAAACATGCTGAAATAGAAAACGCTTTGTTAATAACATAATCAACCATTCTTTAAACCGTATTGTGCCTACCTGGACTTCTCTCAATTCTGTTGCTCATGTCGAAGGTTAAGACCTCCATAACTTTACGTTAAAGCCTAACACTTCCTCTCCTGCCCCTGTTCTATGCCTTCACACATTTTACCATTTTCATACCTTCTTCCCTAGCAGAGGTTACCCTTCTCCTCTGTAGCCTTGCACCTACATATACACAAACCAGCAAACAAACCACTGCAGGTGTAAGAATATTTACTCTGACCTGCTCAGTTTGTAGCAGTGGAAATCATGGGAATGCCACGTAATTCCTCTGCTGTGACACGAGAACTGCTATTATTATACCCTCTTACACACCTGTTTTCGTTCTTTAAATGCCTTTGCTTCTTTTGTCAGCGTTAATATTTCCTTGAATAACAAAGTCTCCCAAGAGATACGTATGGCATCCAAATGTTTACAAAGCCACATTGCCTGAGGGGAGAAGAAGAAGAAAAACAAATACATGCGGAAATATTTGGAAAGAAAATGAAGCATTTTTTCTCAGAAGGCTGCAGACAGACAGAGTTTTCCTAGCTGTCCATGTAAGTAAACAGACTACAGGTGTAGCTCTAAGCAGTTTCTTATAAAGACGTTCAAGAGCCTACAGCTTTGAATAAGGTCTTTTTCATCTACTCTACTCTAACACAGATCTTCAGGTAGAAAGCGTTGTTCCTAGCACGCACACTGCACCATCATCTGTAAAGTTCTGTGGTCAGCTTTCTCCGTGGATCCAATCGACATCATCAGTTCAGCAGTACCAGTGGACACGACAGACATCCGGCCGTGCTGAGGAAGCAATCCTCAATATGGGAATACCACAGATGTGGAACTGCGGTACTCCTCCCAGGTTAATCAGTCCTGCTGGCTGAAACGCTGGGGAAGAAGGCAGGCAGAATCCTGTTGCACTACAGCGGCACCACTACCTGAGCGAGTTCTGCAGCGCTCTCTCAAACATTTCCATTTCACCGGGAGTGCGATAGAGAGGCAAACCCGCTAAGAATGCCGCCCCCCCAACCTGTCTCGTGCTCTTCGATCACTTGGACAGCTCTGAAAATTATTTTCTCAGAATGAAATTTTAAAAGCGCTGATGTCAGTAGGAAGTAAAGCGGTAACCGGACAGCATTATACCATGGAAGGGAGCATACTTACAACTGTTGTTTTCCCAGAAGCAGGTGGACCAAGTACACAAATTCTTGGAACTGTGAAACAAGAATACGTGAACGTCAAGACGCAGAACAGCAAAAATCCCAACCAGTTTCCCACTGTTGCAGTGCAGAACATAAATGCAATCACAGTTCAACACTTATTTCGGTCAGAAATCTGCCTGGATGGCGACTTCAGGATTTGGTTCCACAAGGGGGAAAAAAAGAGGAGACAATAGTCAGTGATAGCTGGGTCTTGCTTTAATCTCCATGGCCAGTGACATTAATGCTCTGACTAAAGGTGACACTTCAGCACATATATAGACAAAACCCGATCTGAACACATGGATAGTTTCGTGGGTGAACCAGCTGGGAGGAATTCTTCATCCAATGCATACAGACAACACAACAGGCATTACCATGGTAAGATTCCCTGGGAATGAATTAGAGCTTAGACAAACACGGGAAAATGGAGTAACTCTTAGGAAAGTATTTGGGACTTTTTCCATGAACACACCTTGGGCTGCAATCCCTTCAGCTGTCATTTTATAGTAACAACTTTGATGGTCTGTTCCCCTGCACCCCAGGAGAAAACCCAACCCAAACCAGACTATATACAGAAGGGATTGGCGAGTATTTACTAGGAGTAACATAGGTCAAAGCAGAGGAGGGATCTGCTCACCCAAAAACCTCTTCAGCTCTTGACAGCCAAGGGAGATAGTGTGCCTGATGGCAGCAGACAGGGAAGGATGTGAAATGTATTTTTATGAGGCCTTCTATGCACTTAACAGTTGTTGGGCAGGTGCAATTTTAAACATACATGAAACCCAAATTACAGATTCATCTTTACAAAGTTATCTGACTTGGAAGGTTTAAGAAAAACTCCCCCCTTATTGGTTCTTGCAAGTGCAACAGAACTAGTACACAATGTAGAAAAATACTTTAAAAGGATACATCAGCTGTTTTTATCACCTAATTTCTTTCAAATGTAATGTGATTAAATCCTAGGGTGGGTGCTTTTTTTTTTTTTTAATCTAACACCTTGAAACTCCAGCCCGGTACTTAGGAATTATTTATAAACAGCGTCATAAAAGAGTGCTCGGGTGCCAACACTAATCAACTTCTTCAAACCACTTCAAAGAAAATCAAAAAACCTTTCCATCCACAGATCCTTTTGAGGTTTAACTAGGAGCATGATTTAAAATTCACAAGAAAACCCTTAGGTATTGAAGCTTTAATACACAGCTTTCTTGGACAAACGTTTGATAAAAAACGAAACATACCATTATATACACCATATCATGCTTTAATATTGCCCAGGGCTACTGTAAATGCTCACTTTGTACTAAATCTGGTTTTCTCTCTGCTTAGTAGCTGGCAGCAGATGGGGCAGCCTAATTCACTGATTTACTCATTTGCACACTTGTAAGGCTCCTCTCAAGCATTCTCCCTAAACATATGACACAAGGGCACAACTAGGACACCACTGTATGTAATGTTTAACCCCCTCCAATCAGCAAACAGCCAGTATTTAATACTGTAGGTCTGAACCAGCAGCTAAACGAAGTCAGGAAAATCTAGAAAATACCTTTGTCTTCAGTAACAAACCGTACTTCATTCCAGGTCCAGTCTTGCAGGATTTACTCTTCCAAGTAAAGTAAGTTTTAACATTCAACGAGGATTTTTGTAATAACTAAACCTGGAATAACAGAAAAGAACTCTGGACTCGCCAAGTTCCATTTAAGCCCAAAAGATTTTTATGATTAATATTAATGCGACAAAATTTGCTTAACTTGTAAGAGAAATCCTTTGTGAAGCAGGAAAAACATATAGTGCCCAACGAACACTCTTGCAGAACTCTTCCATTTCTTCAGAGGTTTGACTGGAAAGGAAGAACTCACAAAAATGTCACTTGGGTCCTGAAAGCTTTTTTTATTAACACCAAGCGAGATACAATGTACAAAACCAGCATCTTTGTATGTAAAAGAATTAATCAGTCTTCATATGGTTCTTTAAGCCTTTTAGAATGAGCCCGTGAAAGAACAACAGTACAGAGCCGTGAGCACACACTTAGCCACACATTTGACCTACCAGATTTTCCAGACATTTGTAAGCTATAATCATCATTAGAGTTGTTTATATTTTTAAGAGTACTTTAGATCCTATTATTAATTAAAAAGCTTTTCTAACTTCACACCTGGGATAGATGCAATGCTTCCTTTTCCACACATCTCTGTTTGAAATTTTCTCTAGGGCTAAAACTGTCTAGCAAGGCAAGATCATGAAAATTCATCACTTTACTGATGGCTCTAATAGGGTTTTTTTTTTTCTTCTAAATAGTCAGCACCTTCCACCATGATCAAAAAGTAAAATCAACTCTGCCACAGATCTCCGTTACATTATTTTCCATATAATTTATTCTTAAAACAACATTTAGGCTTTAATTTTAATTGGAGTTCCTTCTCTTTCTTAATAGGTTTTTCCAGACCAAAAGCAGACAGCATTTTTCCTTTGACAAACAACTGCTGTAGTTCTATCTTTAGCCTCCAAGCAGCAAAGTCATGAAATTGCAACCTGCCTAATTCTGTTCAAATAAGACTGTGGAGCTTAAGGACAAATGTTAGCTCAACGCGAAGAAATTTTATCAGCATTCTATCAAACCCCATGAAATTCTTCCGCATATTTTCCACGGGTCTATAAAAGAGATTGATTGCTCATCCTGCCCGCACCCGAAAAGGCTGGACACAATTTGCAGGGTTTGATTTTTTTCTTTAATATTTAGCAGCGTTTCAATCAACATCCATCTGATCACCACCACTAAGAGCTCACAGCACCTCTAGTGATAATGATTTCATTGATGCTGCGGCAGAACTTTCATAATGGTTTACTATGGTTTTAAAGAAACATCAAAGCAACGTGACACCAGCTACCCCTGACAGCTCATGCAGAACAAAAATTATAGTTCAGTTGTGCATATCCAAATATAATCTGCCTAAGGGTGAACAGTTTGTAAATCAAATAATTTGATTGAGCGTACATGCTTTTATTGCGCAGAATACAGAGTTCCTATTCAATTCACCAGGTTTTGTTATACATACAAGTAGGCACGCTCACTGCTCCTTCATCTGAGATGCCACTGAGCAGTGGAACTCATTAAGAGCAGCTAGTAACTAACTAATCAAAAAAACAGAGAAACTGCCAGCCCAGGTAGAATAGGAAACCAAATTTACACCTGACAAAAGGAGTAATTAGCGAGCTTAAAGACAACAGGAAATATCAGATGGGGCACAGAACGCATTAATAATTGATACACTAGAACTCTTTGTTATTCCCTTAGAGGGTTTCATTGTTATAACTGTTAAAGTGCATTTTTGATTAGATTACCCACTAAAAAAAAAAAAAAAAAGAAATTAAAAGCATCTTACCTATAACTATTCCAAAATGCTCACCTTTTTCTTTTTTCCCCTCAAGACACAGTCTGGAAAGTTTTATCCATCATTTGCCAACTGAAGTGCAGCTTTCAAACAGCTGTTTGCAAATCAGGAGCTGTACTATTTATGGTGTCTTAATTTTCACTTACCATTGTCATTGTTTCGCTTTAAATGGTTTATCATATACTGAATGGGATCATCTGGCTTATGAATTAATAGTTCTTCAAGCATGTTCTGAAAATAAATAGGACAAAGTCAGAAGAAAAATTAACATGGCTACGCAGCCGTAACACACTGCATTTGTACAGCAATGTTACAACCAGGATCTTACAGAGTTTATAAGCGTTTATCCCTTTTCTTAAGGCCCCTTCCATAGACAAAATTGGGACTATGAAAGGTATTTTAGATGCTGAAAACTGGAGTAAAATGTAGTCAGATAATTGCCAACAACACCAAAAAAATAACCTATTTGCTCCAGCTTTAGACACCAGGAAGGTCTGGCTTGAGCAGTCCGGTGTAGGTAACGGGTGAGCCAGCACTGATACAAAAACCGTACAAGGAGTTTTGAAAATAGACTCAAACTACTGTCTCTGCAGGGCAAGTTAAACCTCCGTCTCAAGCACATTCCCACAGGTTTCCGACCAGTTTAGGGAACCGCAGGGCAGAGAAGGCCCGCAGAAAAGACAAAACCAGCAACCAACCAACGCCACAAAAGCAGCACATCCCACTTCCTAACCGTACCGGCCTTGCTGCTGCCTGAAGAGTAAGGGAGGGCGAGGGAAGGCTTAAAGCCTGTCCCTGAATGTCTGTTTTGGAGCCCGTTTTCATACTAAATGCCTGAGGTTACAGAGGGCCCTGCTGCCGCTCCCTCCGACAGCAGCGGGGATCCTGCACTGAATTCAGCCGGGACTGCCGTTGCACAGGCAGAGAGAGGCACAACATTGGGAAACACTAACTCCACAGATTTTCTTACACGACGTTTCAGCACAGCCAAGAAGCCTGCAATGAGAACAGCAACTGATGCTCTAACTTAGATTACCTACTGAAATGCTCACACTGCAATAGCGTCTTTTTCAAAAAAAGTCTGAACACTTTAATATTTCTGAGTAAATTCCATAAAGCCTGTATATTCCATAAAATTTTATACCCTAACTAATTGATTATCTTTTTATTGGAGTGGTCTGTTTTCCTTTTCTGCTTCATACATTTCATTAGAATAATTAAACCACTTAGTTTGGTTTATAAACTGTTTCACAATCAAGTTCTGGTGCTTCAGGGTCTGGGTAGCACAGAGCATAAAGTAGGAAATTCGTATTTTTCCTGGAAGTTAATTTAAAAATTATTACTCTGCATCAACATTTATTTAAACTAAGAAATCCGTTTGGCACTACAATTATCAGCAGCTGTAAAAATAACAAACCTAGAAAATCTAGTCTTATTACAATTCAGAATTGTTACTTTCACTGTTTTGTCCCCAAATCCTACCACACGCATGCTTCATCTTATCCCGTTTAATTTTAGACGAGCAGTTCTGTTAATCTCTGGGGGAGGTTCACGGTTTGGCTGTCACGTTTTAGGTTTCGCATTGTGGATTTTTATAGATGTTTATGTTTAGGACAGTAATTTCAAGCTGTGTTTGTTTGTACCGTTACATCGCTACGCTGCAAGTGAAGCATGAAAAGAAAACAACACTCAGCACACACCATAAGCATTCAATGTAACACGAGGTCCTGCAGCTGCATTCAGCACCTCACGGCATGCAAAACACAGGATTGCCATTTAAAAACCCACAAATAATATATCACTCTGGTCATGGTAAATGGCCTTTGAAGTTACATTTAAAAAAATATATATTTTAAAAAGACAAGGGAAAATAAAAAAAGGATTTGTGTGTTTTCCTGTGAGACTGGGCAAAGTAGAAAGGCCTTGTAACGGACAAACCCGAGTTCCCAGAGGAGGTCGCAGCCGTACCCCGGGGGTGTCTCTCCAGGTTATCGCATGGGAACAGCACGGAATGCCCAGTCCCTCGCACAGACCCCCCGAGGCTCGACAGAAGGGCCTTTGCCAGCCTCGCACAACACCACGTACCTTTCTCTGAGGCAGGGAAACCCATCTTGCTATTTACCGAGATCCCAGCGATGTTAGAAATGCACTTCTTTTCCCTTATTTTTGACACACAGCCCCATGGAAAAGCCTCGAGAGCAGCAGGAACGCCCGAGAAACAGTTGTAAAGGGCAAGGCTGAGGCAGGCTGCACCGCGACCCCTCAGCAGCCCCTCTCGGGAAGGGCAAACCCCTTCACCTGCTTTTTCCCGCGCTGCATCGGTTACTTCCCCCGCCTCCTCATCGCTCTCCGGCCCGGCCCGGCCTCAACCCCTTTCTTCGCAGGCTGCCACACTGTTTCCGCAGTGAGGGGCAAGCACGAACCCCAGCAACTGCCAGGCCGTTATTAAAATAGGTTCATTAATTAAGAGAGCCCTCGGCCGGTTCCCGTTCTCTCACAGGGGACCGCCCGCTGGGGTACACGGCCACCGGGCTGCCCGCCCCAGGGTGAGGCTGCCCGGG
>NW_010266399.1:0-65004 GCF_000690775.1 Eurypyga helias
TCCGTGTTCTTCAGCCCAAGTGTCTGCGAGGCTGTTTCGGAAATGAATTCCATTATCTGATTCAATTCTTTCTGGAGTGCCATGTCACTAGAACACTTGCCTTTCAAGGCCCAGAATAGGCCCCATACTTATATTTCAGCCATCGCCCCCCATACCAGAGAGGCTTTACCCTCTTGGCCTGTTTGATGGCAGCACATGTCTCACAATCATGAATGACCTGCGCAATAGCATCCATGGTCAAGTCCACCCCTTGGTCACGAGCCCATCTGTACGTGGCATCTCTCCCTTGGTGACCTGAGGTGTCATGGGACCACTTAGCCATAAACAGCTCACCTTTATGTTGCCAGTCCAGATCTACCTGAGCCACTGCAATCTTAGCAGCTTGATCCACCTGCTGATTGTATCGATGTTCTTCAGTAGCTCAGCTTTTGGGCACATGGGCATCGACATGTCACACTTTGATGACCAGGTTGTCTAGACCGGAAACAGTGTCCTGCCATAACACGGCAGCCCAGATGGGTTTCCTTGGCGCTGCCAGTTGCTCCATTTCCACTGCTGTAGCCACCCCCACAGTGCATTTGCCACCATCCACGAGTCAGTGTAGAGGTAAAGCACTAGCTATTTCTCTCGTTTAGCAACGTCCAAAACAAGCTGGACGACTTAATGACATTTTTGACATTATCTGCACTGGGGCCCTTGACTTTAAACAGACTCTAGAATACCTTTCAGTTAGTGCTGTTGTATGGTGATGCAATAATGTCGATTATTAAATTCAGACTTTACTGTACCTTTTCTACATTTCTTGAAATAGAAGCTTGTTACATTATGTTAAGGGAAAATCCTTACTGTAATTAATGTTAGGATTGCATGAAACCACTATAAATAATGGGTTATAATCTGTACCATTATCAGAAGTTTGGACTGATCTCTTCTAATTCCAGATACATTTCTCTTTCACCATTCAAGGAAAAAAAACCCAAAACCACAAAAAAACCCAACAACAAAACAAAACAAAACAAACCCCCAAAATCTGTGAGAATAACAGAAGGGTTAGTTTTTAGTAGCAATTGCTGGAGGTATCACTAAGTACCAGTGGAGTGTAATTACAATAATCAAACTGAAGAAAACCATTCATGCTGTCAGTAAAATAATATGCATTCTCTCATGTGAATAACTAAGGGAAAGGAATGTAATGGTATCAAACACTCCTAAGTACAGAAAATAATACCCTGAAAGACTGTGCTAACTGACATAACATGCTTGTTTTAAGTGGCACCATGCCATAGTGAAACATCTAATTGCTGTTGCCTGAATTCCTGTAGGCAGTTGGGATGCAATCAGTTGCAAATAGGTACCTGCTCCCAAAGCAAACAAAAGCTTCCTTAAGACATTCACATTTTGGAACCTGTCCTCAAATCCCTAAAAACTGCTGAATAATATTTACATAAATATACTAACATTCCCGTTGCCATACGTGGGATCATTTCTTCCTAACTAGAATGAGAGGGTTTAAATGATGGCAGAAGTAGTGGGTTTGCTTGCTGTATTGCTACCTGCAAGTAACTTAACGGTCTTTTGTATTTCCTCAGGACCATCTTTTTCTAAAATTGCTAGTTTGAAATCTTCAATGTTAATATTAAATATACTGCAGGACTTGTCTCGTACGCTGCCCTGTAAGCATGTTCCAGATATTTAACACTGCAAATGCTGGCTGATGAAATGAACTGCCATGCAGAAACTTTCTGAAGCACAACACTCTGATCTGTGAGGCCAGGGACCAAGCACATTCTCCTTCATATTTATTTGTAGCTAGCAGTGAAATGGCAGCAAATATAGGAGATGAATTGTGGTGTGAATTTGTTATCATTAGCCAAAATACATTAGGAACTTTAAAAAGAGAATGAAAAGGACTCCAACATAAAAGGTAAGTTTCCATACGGCTGTATGTTGCCATGGATCTTGAATCAAAGGCCTTCTAACACCCATGAAGTGAGTTCAGTGAGCCCTTTCAGATCTTGCTTGAGGCAGCTACTGTCAAGGATAAGTACAGGACTATTGATCTGGAACAAATAAAGGCACTTTCCTGCTAAAAGAAAAATCTTGGAGGACAAGGCACTCCCATGCTCAGAATTTTCTATTACTAGAGGAGAATTCATGGTTGAGTGTGCTCTCTATTTTCCTCCCTTTCTTAGGTGAGTATTTTTCTCCAGCCCTCCCTAGGAAGCTTCAGCACCTCCTTCTGGATCTGGATTCCACTTCAGGATTCAAGCAGTTAACTCAATCTTATCTTTGTTTTGTTAGTACCTTGATTTCCTGCCCTTTCTATTCTGCGGACATAAGGACAGAGTTTTAATAATCATTTTAATAACCATTACCTTGCTAATGAAACATATGTGTTTTTTTTTTTTTTTTTCTTAAAGAGATGTTGTTTTCAGCTAGCTATACTCCTTATTTTAGAGTTAGAGAATTTCAAGGAGCACTATTATTACTGAGAGTGTATTATTGATGTTATTCTCTGATGCATTGAACAGATAACAGTAAGACAAGTTTTCTTTCTGTTGAAGTTGATAATAAGGATATATAATCTAGAAGAAGGAGAAAATAGGAGACTGAGATATTTTTTTATCCCCATTCTAGAAAAGGATAGCATCAGCAGCTAAAAATTAGAATTTTTGTCTTATGTCAAAGTTCACAGCACAGCTATGTGAGTCAAAACATAGATTTCTGCCTTTGCTACAAAATCAAGATAAATTTACATTTTAATTGTTCTGTCATGATTTTAAAAGTTTGGAATTTCTTTAGTTAAACCTTGCTTTTCAGATGAGACTTGTGCCAGGATTTTCCTAACAGTATAAATAATCTTGAGAATCACTGATCTTAAAGACTTAAATAACAGAATTTTTTATGCGCCAGTAACAACTTGGGTCTGTTCCATTAAGGAATTAGTTTGTGTCTTTGTAATCCAAGATTACAATAAATTTGAGTTTATTTCAATGCACACTGGAACTAGGAAGTTAAAAATACCTGTGATTTATGGAATTAATATATCATTTGACATAATAATCATTACATGGCACGGTAGCTCTACTACATGTAAATGGGGTAGCAATAACACTCTAAAGTAAAATTCACAACTTAGAAAATGCCATAGCACAATACTTATAAGTATACAATTTCATAAAGGTGGGCTGTTTTCTTCCCTGAATTTAAGGCCAGGTTTTTGTTACCAATTTATACTATAAAAAACCTAACTTTCAATTAATATAAGTACTGTGTTATGTAGGTCAAGGACAGTACAATTTGCTTTCATCACTGACTTTTCCCAAGAAATCAAGAAAAATAAAAAAAATCAAACAAAACAACAACAACCAAACAACCAACCAAACCAAGCAAAAAAACAGGCATCTGGATATAATTTTAAGTCATGCAAATTCTTGGTATTTTTTAATGAATAATTACAGACTGGAAGGGTGGATAACTAAATTGTAAAAAACAGGTTGAATGGTTTGGCTCAGAGAGTAGTGATTAGTGGGCTGGACTCTTCCTGATAAGGAACAGACAAGTAGAGTACCACAGGGGTCCGTGTGGGACACATCCCATTTAGTATGTACCAATGACTGGGAGAAATGTGCCCTCATCAAGTTTGCAGATGATACTAAACTGGGAGGATCAACCTGTAAGCTCAGTGTCTGGGTTACCATCCAGAGGGACCTTGACAGGCCAGACAATAGGGCCAACAAGGAACATTTTGAAAGTCAGAAAGGACAAATTCAAAGTCCTACACCTGGAAAAGAAGAGCCCCTAGCAACAGGAAATCCTGGGGACTGGGGGAGCCTTCCCAGGGAGCACTTCTGCAGAATAGAAGCCAGGGGACAGCAAGCTGAACAGGAACCAGTCTGCAACAGAGAAGGTCAGCAGCACCCTGGGCTGTATTCCCTTCTAGACAGCACTGTTTAGATCACACAGAATCATAGAATGGTTAGGGTTGGAAGGGCCCTTAAAGATCATCTAGTTCCAACCCCCCTGCCATGGGCAGGGACCCCTTCCACTAGACCAGGTTGCTCAAAGCCACATCCAGCCTGGCCTTGAAGACATCCAGGGATGGGGCATCCACAACATCTCTGGGCAACCTGTTCCAGTGCCTCCCCACCCTCTCTGTGAAGAATTTCTTCCTGATATCTAATCTAACCCTCCCTGATTTCAATTTGTACCCGTTCCCCCTTGTCCTGTCACTACAGGCTCTTGTAAAAAGTCCTCTCCCAGCACCCTTGTAGGCCCCCTTCAGCTACTGGAAAGCTGCAATGAGGTCTCCTCGGAGCCTCCTCTTCTCCAGGTTGAAAGAGCCCAATTCTTGCAGCCTTTCATCATAGGAGAGGTGCTCCAGCCCTCTGATCATCTTCGTGGGCCTCCTCTGGACTCGCTCCAAGTGGTCAACATCCTTCTGATATTGAGGGCTCCACAGCTGGACGCAGCACTCCAGGTGGGGTCTCACCAGAGCAGAGTACAGGGGCAGAATCACCTCCCTCGACATCCGGACTATTGCATCCAGGGTTGGGTACCCTAAGTAAAAGAAAGATATTGATAAACTGGAGCAAGTTTATCAGTGGGCCACCAAGCTGGCACTTGCCATATGAGGAGTTGTGAAGGAAGTTGGCTTATTCAGCTAAGCAAGAGGTGACCATTGGGGACCAACTGGTCAGTACCTACAAGCAGGCCATGAAGAATATGGAGTCAAGCTCTTCACAGCATTTCCTGGTTGGAAGAAGAGATACAGTGGATGTGTATTGATGCAGGAGAAACTACAGCTGGAATGAGAAGCTTTCTCCCCATGAAGACAGGCAATTTGTTGGATATGTTGCCAGAGAGGTAGTCCAGTCTCCATCCTTGCAGATTTTCAAGACCTGACTGGACAAAGCCCTGAGGAACCTGGGTTGATCTCATTGCTCATCCTGCTTGCAGGGGGCTGGATGAGAGACCCTGAGTTGCCTTCTACCCAAAGTTATCTATAATTAGCAGCAAAGCAAAATTTACTGTTACTTGTTGAAGAGTTATTTTCTCTTTTGATAATCTTGCACCATGACAAAGGGACCAGTTTTGCCACTCTTAATTCTTTAAGATACTTGCAGAGTAACCTTCTGAAATCTATGAAACAGCTCATGGATAAAACTAATTTAAACTAATAGAACAGAAGCTTCTTAGGAATTTTTAATGATGATCAGTTTTATCAAAATACTTAATTTTATATTTCTAGTTTGATGTCTTTTCATACTGAAAGTCTCAGGATAGACATACAGTTAGTTGTTAGCTGGTTTCAGTACCGTAATTAACTATTATATTTAATTGTGCTTACATAAAGCTCACTAAATGACTCAGGACAAACAAACCTGCTCTAATAGATAAGGGGATGTTGATTTAATTGCGCTTTAATAATGTTGTTAATTATATTTTCCACAGCAGTATCATCCCTAGACACCGGTCAGAATAAGGGCTTATACTGTGCTAGGCAGAAGACAAACAGAATGGTTCTTATCCTGCACTGTTTGGCCTTGTGGGAGATGTAGTTTCACTGAAGGATGATGCTGAAAGTTTAAAACATGGATTCTCATGTGCTTAGTCTTTAATTCCCATAAGGGGATGTAAAAAAACCCCAAAGGATGTTTTAATGGTTTAAAAGGAAATTGGCATCTGACAAAAATGTCATGCTGTTTCAGTGGAGGAATATGGTTTGATATGGATTGGTTTGTTTGTTTGTTTGTTTGTTTTTACCTATTTCCATTGAGAATAGAAAAATTTCAGCCAAGTGGGAAATTACTTAACGCAGGAATTTTACTACAGAAAAAAATAGTTTTAGAAAGAGTTGTTCACTTTTGCCTTATACCAGAATGGGAATGGGTGATGACAGGTGTAAGACCTGCACTGATCCTCAGCATGAAGCTCCTGATGTTTCTGTGCAAAGGAATGGAGAAACACTGACAAATAAAATGAAATATTATTGCAACTATAATCTCCAAAATCATGTGTAACTGTCATCTCCCCTTTCCGCATGGAGCTAAGGGGCTGATCCTATCTATGCTGGATGCAATTTATTCTGCTACTAGTGAATATAAATAAGGAATTATGTTTGTCCAGCTTTAAAAAACTCCATGGGAATGCAGCAGGCATTGCATGAATAACAGCTGTGTACTTAGCTGAAAGTGAATACTGTCTCTTCTAAACAACAAATTTTTTCTAGAGGCCAGAAGTCAACCAGATGAGCCCTAAGAGTGTCCATTCTTCTTACCTTCAGTATGTTTCACAGCCATCCTTCTCTGGTTCATTATAGTTTTCACCCTCCTCTAAATATTGGGAAAAGGTGGCAAATGAAAAACATGTTGTGTTCAGCAAGCATTGTAAAGCACTCCATGAGGTGAAAAGCTGTAAAGCTGTACTAACACAGAGTGAAAAAGATGAGTTTTCTTTCACAGAGGTGGAAGAAAAAATATTGCCTGTAATTAGTTTCTGAGTCTGTACTTTGACATGCACATAAATCAGCATATTCATTGGAAATAGATGTCTGTTCTTACATCCTTTGTGCTCCTAACCATTTATTTTCACTCTCTCACAGCATATTTAATACTCATACAATGTTATACTTGTTTATTTTTCAGAAGGGCCGGTGCTTGAGCTGGTTTACTCCATGCATAAATGCTTATGCTGGCCTGGTGTGAAGAGGAGGGAGACCAGAACAGGGTGATGAAGGCGAGGTGAAGACAGAGACATTTTTTCATCAGGAACAGTAGGAAGAAAAAATACACATCAAAACTACACACCAGCAGTAAAAACTTGGAAGCATGCCACAATTCAGGACCAAATAGTAGGCAGATCATTGCAAAGAGCTGAAGTATAGTGTTATATCCTTAGCTTGTTAAAGTGTTGCTGCAGTTATTTTATATATGGGATATTGGCCAGTGACACTGGCCTCCAGAACTACTGTTCCATCCCATTACTTCCTTACAGCTGTGTCCAGTACCATACCAAGGGGCACTGCAGTGGGACACAGATATGAATTAGTCATCTGACAGCAAAAGAAAACTAATGGCTGTGTTTTATTTTGTATAGCCAAATCAGTTCCTCACTGTATGCTGCAAGGCGGACCCACAAAGGGCTGTGTTGGCGTAACTGAGGGTCCTGTATCAGGCCACGGAATGGTTGAGCAGATTGATACGCCTAAAGCCCAGATTTTCAAAAGTAGATTGACTACAAAAATTTACTTACTCCAAGTAAGTGAATCTCTTGCTTTGTCATCAGGTGAAAGGGATTGGAAATGAATGTGTGAAAAGAGGGTGTTACAAGAAGCAAGAAAATATGCTCAGCTGGCAGGGCTTGTATGGTGTTTTAATAGACTTACAATGTTAGCCTTGTAAATTGAAATCTCCTCCATTAAATTTTATATTAGAATTTAAAAGAAAAAGAAATGTAGTTATAACAGACTTAATAACAACCCCCAAAAGTGTATTTCATTGCAAGTAACTTGTATATTGAAATAAATGCTAAAATGATGGAAAAGGTGTATTTTATTTAAATTTTATCTGCTGAATTTGAAGATTAATTTCAGTTACTCTTGCATGAAAATGTGGAAACAATTAAAATATTGATATTCAATATATATTACAAGGCTCTGTTATCTTAAGATCTCCTAGTACTGTCTAGATAAATATTCCACTTTTGTGTAGAGTATTGATCTTGGAGAAGTCAATGTGTTTTGATCAACAGAATCACTGCTACTGTAGAGGTTTTTTGCCAAACAAAATAACTTGAGTCGAAGATTATAATTAATATGTTCTGCTCAATTTTACTCACTTAAAGACAGAATTCTTGGTCTTTGTTTTCTGTAGGATGCTGATGTGTAATCAATTTCTATATTTCTTTGTCTGGGTCATCCATGGCAGTCTAAAAAAAACTAGATAACTTTTAGATATACAGTGTGCCCACATCACACATTAACAAACTTTGCTGTGTTTTTTACCACATTATTCTAAGTGTGAGCTCTATGGCAACAAAGAGATTCTGACTGCACTTAGACACCTTTATGCCTACAATGAAAAAGAAGTATTTTCTATTAGCAAGATTTTTTTTTAAACCTCATGAATACATTGCAAATTATTTTGCATGTCCAGGCTAATATTTTGCCACAATATCTGAGTAATGTGGGTTAGCTAACCTAATGATTCTCTATAAATATATATACATATTTCTGTATGTATAAATGGTAGATATATGTATACCAAATTAGTGTAGATGGTGGCAGTTAGCATACATTTCTGTGTTCACCAAAGGCTCAGTGCTGAATAGCCTGTGCATTGTAAATTTGTATTTTAGATCCGTGGTTCTTTTCTTTTCCTATATTTAATTTTGCGACTTCTCCCATCCCCTTATCCCCAGCTCTGACAGCACCAAACAGGGTCCCAACCTCTGCTCAGCGCTGTGGCATCAGAAGTGAGGATGTGGTAACAGACATCCCCATCCTGCAGGGAAAGGAGTGGGAGTGAGGTTACTTGACTGGTCACCACTGCCACTGCCACGATGCTGCTCTGCAGCTGTAAACTCTGTCAGCCGTGTGTCCTGAGCAGAGCTGCCTTTTCCTTCCCTCTCAGCACTGGGTTTCTGCATCTCCCCTCCTGCTTTGCTTTTCTCCATTTCTTCTTATGCAGCCCAGGCTGTGAGAAGCACCTGTGTTTTCGTAGCCTCTAGCAGGCTGCCAGGAGGAAAGCACATTTGGCATCACCACTGTCCCACTCCAAAAGGAAAACTTCCCTCTTTGCCCATAATATGCCCTTGGGAGGAAGGCATTTTCTAGTAGAAGGTTATCTGGGTGCACATCAACTTCCAAAAGACAAGCTTCTAAACTCACTTAAGGGCTGATAATGCTTATAGGAAGCATTTTCTCTTGCTGCTGGAAATGTTATGTGAGCTGAGGGGATGCACACAGTCAGTGCTGTAGCTCCCTAGCCCATTCTCCAAATTCCTTACAGAGGTTGTGTAGGTGGTACTGATTACCACCGCTGTGGGTGTGGGTGACATGACTAACCAGGAATGTTGCCTGGCATTCAACAATGTACTGGGGAGAATGCTTGAATTACAATCACCCTCAGGAGTTTATCTAGTTATTTTCCCACAACATTGGAATAAGTCAGAATAAACCGTAAGTGAATGCATTATTATGTAACTATGACATTTTCTAGCTCATTTATTCAGATTTTCTCATGAATTAATGGATTTTTAAGGGCAGAAAACGTGATTAATTCACTGTTTGATTAGCAATTTTTCACCTAGCATAGAAATTTCTTCTCTTACTGTTTTGCTGAGACCAATAGCATATTACTGGCTGAAGAATAGCTTCTGGAAAGGGTCTTGTCATCATTTTCCAGGAAACAAAATGGAGAGCTGAACCACTTTTTTAACCTGTAAATATAAGAGAAAATTTTAATCTGAGAGTCTTGGGCTGCAGTCAATAAACCCATCTGTACTGGATCAAAATCTTTCTCAAATACAGTATTTACTTTCTAGAAAATTGCTTACTTGCTGATAAGAAACAGAACAAACAAACAAAGCTACATGGTGGTCTAATTGAAATGCCTTTTCTCTTTTTTATGCCTTCTTTTTATACCTTCCCTATTTTTCCACTTTTTTTGTTAAAACACAGTGAACAGAAATGTAATACTAGCTCCATCAATGATTGCCACTCTTTCTGAAGATGAAGTATTATCTCCTTTTCTTCTTCAATTATTCTCCTGTGTCCTTATTCAAAGATTAGATCATTTTTTTTGCTTCTGCAAGGCACTAGATCATATTAGTTCATTTATCCACTGCAATATATACATCATCTCAAAGTTAGTAACCTTTTCAATATCTGCTTTTTAGTAATTCCCTGTATAATCTTCAGCTTTGTTACATTAATGCAATTTAACTGACCCTACCCCGCAAAGCAATTCAGATCCCTCTGTGTGACTGCTCTGTCACCATTATTTGTCACTCTTAATTCCTCAGGCATACCTATGGCTCCTTATGGAATATGTTGCAGAGATTTCCCAGGTATTCTCTAATGACTTGCTGCAAAATTAGAAGCTAAACAGCCACTCTCAGAATGACCCTGTGCTCAAGTTAATAATTTCTGCTGAGATGCAAGGTAATTAGTTTAGGAACAATATATGAGAATCCAGATATGCTGCTGCTTGGAATTGAGCTGGTAATTCTTGATGGAATTTCATCCTGTTGTGCAGATATGTCTTTAACATCCTATGAAAATTCTTGAATAAGTTTATATTTCATTCTAGATTATGGATCACTGGTCCTACAACCATCCAATTTGAAATTTGTAGAGAAAAAATAATATTTGACAATGATTCCTCACTGACAAAATATGTATTTTTTAAGATAAACTAGTCAGTCCATTCTTAATCCATATAATTTTAATTTTAATTTTCATTTTATTTCTTACCTTTTAAACTGGCAGTGGTATGATTCATTAGTCCTCCAATTAATTTTCTAGGGAATACTGTTAACTGAAACAGTTTAAGTTAGTTTTATATCATATGGGGATAGATTTCACTAATAAAATCTCTATTTTAAAGATGGATATATCTTGCAAGTAACATGCATAAAATATTAATGAGACTCTCCAATTATTTGAAAAAAATCCTTTGAAGCAAAAATTGCTTAGCTTCTTTACAAATAAATAGAAATGGATATATTAGTACACATTCCTCTGCATTAACTATGCTAGTACACATTGCTAGTGCACAATGTGACCTTGAAATTTGCTGGGATTAATGCAGAAAGGGAATGAAAAAAGAACAACATTGAAAGAACAAGCCTTTCGTGCTTGTTTTTATAAGAACAACACTAAAATCTTATGAATAGGTATAAAATCCTGTAGTTTTAAAGTCCATTTTATGTTTTCATAAATGAAGTAGTAATTTTGCTGTAAGGGAAAATTTACATTTTAATTGTGCCTCATAACACCAAGATCCAGAGCAATTTCTCTGAACAAGTACTGCTAAATATTTATTCCATCTCCTGAAGTTGATCAAAATCGTTATGCTTTTGCCATTTTTTAATTTTTTTTTTTTTTAATTTAATAGATCTACTATAACTCAAGGGAGATGAGAAGGAAATGATAATGTCCTGTGAAAAGAATAGAGTGGTTTTATTCCCAGATACACTAAAATGTTTTATAGTGTTTTAGAAAGGTGCAGAAATTGGATCAGATGACCTCTTCTTTCTAGAGTGGATCCAGGTTAGGAAATAATTGCCTCCAACTTCTTGTTGCTTCCCCACCAGAAAGTATTGCTCGCTGTGGTCTGCCATCAGAGCTTCTCTTTAATCTCCCGTTTGGTGTCTCAGCAGGTTTATTAACTTGGACAGAGAATCACTCTGAGAATGGCTGATTAACTTCTGATTTTGAAGCAAGTCATTAATTGCTTGCTGACAAATCTGTGCACCATATTCTACTATCCAGCATAAATACAAGGTTGAACAGTGCCGGATGTCGATGAGGATGGTGGAGTCATATAAAGTGATGCACCTCTGTTTAGTTTAGGTATCTTTTCTCAGTACAGTACTTTGAGAGAACCAAGGTGCAGTCGCACACACATACATGCTATGGATTTCAGGAGATAGGAATGCTGGATTATGAGAGAGAAGCAGTAGCAAGCAGCTGGGGCAGAAGTATCTTAACTGATATGACTTATGACCAGAACAGTATGTCTTTTAAGCACTGTGTACGCCATGATCTATTTCCTTCTACATTCTGGTGTAGATAACCAAGCACACAGATAATCTGTTAGCAGTTATTTTAGTAAAATACAATTTCTTTTTCCAGTTTCAGAGATCAAGATGACTAATAACAGCAGAAGTACAGATATATCGATGTAATTACATATACATTAGAGCATTTATGGAGATAGTTGTTTAAAGTGTAGTATCTCTAGCAAATATAGATATACTGATAGAAATGTTGTTAAAATATAAAAAATACACCTAAGGTAGCCAGGAAATTAGAGTAACTGAGGAATAAAAAACACTAGGTAAAATTAATCTTTGGACAAAAAAATTACAGAAGACTGTACATCTCTAAAGCTCCAGTTAAACTCATAAAATGAGTCTGTAATAGAGGTTGCATGTTGAAAATTTTGTGAGTTTCCTCTGAAATGCACTCATTTTAAACATAACAGAAAGAAACTATTTTATTCATATGCTTGTGGAGAACAAGAATAAGGTTCTGCACTAATGCAGAAATCAGCTGTGGGGTGATATCTGATGGACGATTTGGCTGCAGTACACCACCAGGTGATGAGTCAATTATTCCAAGCTATTGACAAAACACCCGAACATGAAGCAAGGACGTATGCGCAGAATTAGAGCCTGTAAGATGACAAATCAACCACATCTCTACTTAACATTCCTAAGGCATCAGATGGAATTCTTAAATATTTCTGGGCCTCATGCATCTCTGAAGCTATGAAGCATAAACATAGGAAAGTGATCACATAGAAAGTGTTTGAAATGAGAAAGAACTCCCAATGAATTGTAATTTTTCAGTCTTGAGAAGACTGAGAAGGGCTGGCCAAAAACATGAAAACAGGCAAAGAAGATGAAAATACTCTATTTTCCATGTCTGCTTGTCTGCTGTGAAAGAAAACAGACCTCTGCAGCAAGGAAGTTTCAGATGAGACATTAGGAAAAACTTTCTGAGAGTAAGTTTGGTGGAGCACTAATATCTGATGGATCTGCAATCGTCATACTGATGCAGCCAGAGCAATGATCTCCAGATGGCCCAGGCTCAGCCCTGCACAGGCAGGGAGACTCTCAGAAGATGATCTCTGGGCTCCGTCTGACCACACACCTCAGCACAGCTAGGAAGATAATCTCTGAAAGTGAAAGAACCCAGCTGTTGTGCGGCAGAAAGGAGAGCAGATGAACTCAAAGGCATCTCGTACAGGAGGTCTTATGCAAACCCCATTGCACTAAGCGGCAATGGACTTCCGTAAGGCTGGGCCAGATCTGTAATGACTATTTTGGTGATGAAAGAAGGAAGCTGTCCTCTTTGTCTTGGTGAGGCAGTTTTCATCACAGCCAACATTTCATTTGGATGCTGTATTTCTAGAATATGGAAACAGCACAGAATCATGCCTTTCTTCTCCTTAGCCAAAACTCAGTACATATGTGCCAGGAAATCTCAGTACTTTTATCTCTTCTTTGTTGTTTTGTGGGTACTTTTCACCCTAGCAGCAAAGACCTGGCCTGGTTTGATGCTAAGCTATGATTAAATAGACTCTCTGCCACTCAGTTCTTTTCCATAAGTCTAACTGTTACGAACAGCATGATATAAACAATCTCAGATTCAGTCTCTAAAGCAGCAGCCTGCAGGGGATCAAGCCTAACATACTGTTACGTAGTTAGTGAAACAGGCATTCACCACTTGGGACTGCAAATATCTTCTTGGGCTGCATGAAGCAGTCTAGACGTGGTGTTCTGCATAAAACAGTCTGGGAAGTAGTCTCAAAAGGTGTTTTTCAATGCAGCTATGTTTACTGATAAAATACCATTAGAAATAGATGCACTCTGTAGTTCTTGTCAGGATGATAATGATTTTGAATGCACCTTCTTCATTGGTTCAGAAAAGAAAATATTCCTGTATTTAGGAATAGAAGAGTAAAAGTAATGTTGATGTATACTTTTCCTTAAGTCTCTGTGCCTTAAGTAGAACACTTTCCCAATGTTTTGACTGAATACAGTTGATATTTCCCCCTCATTCCCCCTTCATTTAATTGTTTATTCCCTTAATGTATTACAAAATTTTTACCTGTCTGGAATTTTATATGAATGCCATTTATAATAATTACATACCAAATGGGTGATAGTAGAACTTAAATAATAGATTTATTCTTCTGTGTGCACCATTGTGAGATGATACACAATGGGATTAAAGAGAAAACTTTGTATTAAAGTAACATTAAGTACCTAAGAGCCTGACAAAAATATAGAAGACAGTTGCATGGGTTACTGTGCATCACAATCCAGTTGTGCCTTGCTTATCAGACACATGAACACAGTTTAACCCAGCCCTTTTCCTTTTCTGTAGAGTTCATAATAATTTCAGTGAGTGTCAATAACTTCCTCTGCCTTTTATATCTGGGGGTAGGGAAGCCTGTCGTTCCATAAAAGTAAATGCAATTTTTACCCCAACTGATATGGAAGTAACACAGGTTAGAATTTGTTCCTCAGAGGGAAGAAATTATGATCAATCAATCTCACATCATTTGGAGGTTGCCTTCAAGGAAATTCTGAAGTTAGAGAGTACATTGGCAATGTGAAAGACAGCTTTTTTGAAAACAGTAAAGCTTGTTCCCAGATACAGAATCAGGTTTGTAAAGATGCAAATGGCCAAAGAGTGCACAACACAGATCTGATCTTGATCTTATTTATCTATCCATAAGTATTCAATTAAATGTACATAAAGATGCTCACTGAAACGTACAATGAAATGGCCAATGGCATCTGTATTCTGCACACACTATAGATAAATCCCAGTGTCCCATTTGGGTCTGATGTTAAATATTCAGATGGATCTTATTTATTTCAGTTGAGTCTGTTAAGATTGTGCTCAGAGCTTAGATAAGCAAACAGTGATATTTAAAAGAGGATTGACAGTGGTTAGACACCTGTGTTACTGACACCAGTTTGTCACTCTGACCGCTCTTTTCTCATTGAGTATTCACATCGTTGAACTCCTGCTTAGCTTCCTCAAGGAGCTACTAGGAGACATACAGGTTTCTGAAAGGGCAGTCCTGAGATGAACCCAAATATGAAATGCCTATCTAGAATGTCCTATGAATTAGGCATCCCAAGGAGATGTTAGGTATATCTTACATAGTTCCAGAGAGTTCCATTCCTCTATTTTTTCTTATTGCTTCTTCTTTCACCCACATTATTCACTTGGGAAACATGGATGGGTTTGTTTCCTTGCTTTGTTTGTTCTTTTAATGCATGCTGGGATTCCTGTCCACACAACTAGTCTTCTACATAGTATAAGAATACGTATGTGTAATAGAAGATAATGGTCATGGCACTTGTCAGGTCCATGAGGAAGTAAACACAGCTGTCAGAGAGAAGACATATATTTTGGTATAATGTCCCATCATACTTAATTTTTACTATTCATCCTAAGCTATGTGCTCACTTGCCCTGAGCAAGGCTGGAAGAATAAACACTAAGCATAGAAGATTGTAGGTCTTGTCATACTTGGTGACAGTGTCCATAGCTGGCAGTAGTGTTCAGTATTCCACAACACAGGAAAATGTCTAAAATGTGAAACTGTAATTCCAAGTAAAGCCCTGGATATGTGTATATGAAGTAGAGAGTGAGTGTTCTGTAACGCCACAAACAAGCTGTGTAGTGTAGATTGACTCAGAGGAAGGGTGGAATTACCACTGTATTTATGCTTTAGGTATAGGAAGGAGAAATGACTGGGGAGATATCAGCTGTGAAGGGTTCCATTGAAATGCCAAACAAATGTGAGTCAGCAGTGCTATGCTCTTGCAAAAAAATAGTTTATCGGTTAAGTATTGACAGGACATTGGATATGTGAGAGGTGGACAACTAGCAAAATTTCACCTGAAATGCCGTGTCCAGTTTCTGTGTACCATGCTTTAACTTCTGATAAACAAAATTGACGGTGTGAAAGACATCAACAAAAAATAAAATCACTAGCAAAAACATGACCTGTGAAGAAATCTTGAAGCAATTGCA
The DNA here is from genome assembly GCF_000690775.1 of Eurypyga helias. Lineage (NCBI taxonomy): Eukaryota > Metazoa > Chordata > Aves > Eurypygiformes > Eurypygidae > Eurypyga > Eurypyga helias. The sequence goes on from NW_010266399.1 coordinate 15,790, forward strand.
GTAGTTTAATCTAGGCAAGAGAAAACATGTAAAGGAGTGAAACTATAGTATGCTAATGCATAAACCACAGTTATTAAAACAATGATGTTTAATTGGTTTTCATTATCACCAGAGACCAAAAAAAAAAAAAAACCACCCCAAAACCCCAAATTTGTCTTGGTAGTCATTCTGGTCCTGTGTGTGGTTTGAATGATTTCTTGACGTTTCTCTGAGATCTAATTTTCTGTATGTCTGTGCTGGGTGTATAGGGGCTGGAAGTAGGGGAGATGGAAGGAGTTTGTAAGCACTTTGTTAGTCCAAGGGATTTGCTCTTCCTGCAAGGTTCTTGTATTGTTTCTTTCCATTGGTGTTATTATTGAATCATGACGGAAAATCTCCCAGTGCATGTTTTGGGTTTTTAAGTCCACTGGAAGATTAAACGTAACTAAAGAATGTTATTATTACTATGGTTTTATCTTAGAAATGGAACAACTTTAAGTAATGGTTTTTGCATTCAGTCTGCCATGAGAAGAGTGATCAATACACATTGGACAGAAATTCCTTTTGGAGAAGATGTTTGTGTGTGATACAAATTTTTTATGTAACTTTTCTAGGCAAAAATGTTTATTGGCTGTAGGGGCAGATGGATTAGGGTTATCATAAGTGTGGCTACATCTGGGTTAATGTGATAATAGTCCTCTCTGTCTGGGTTTATGGATTAATAGCCCAAAAACTAGGTAGTAAAAAAGACCAGTGGTCAATAGGGCTATAGATTGAGGGAGACAGCAGTGACTGTGAGTGAGGTAACTAGATACTAATGCTCCAGTTTGAATGCCTGGAGCAAAAAGACTGTGAGGCTGTGGGTGGAGAGATGTGGTATAAGAGGGCAAAATGTGTGGAAGACCATCAGGAAGAAGTAAAGCAGCACAAGAATGAGAGAAGGTGTGCATAAGTCAGGTGGTGCATAAGGTGAGAAATGGACTTGACGTCCCAGAGAAACACCCACCACCACCACTGCCTGGTTCCTCAACCAGAGGCCCTGGTAGAAACACATGTGGGAATGCATCATTGTTCTCTCCTTCAAAGGAATGTTAACCCCAACATATAGGTAAACAGATAACGAAGAGTAAACACCTCATGCATATTTTAAACAGCCTGACTTTCAAAGATGCTGGTAACGTGCAGGGCTTTTTAGAAACTGACTTGATGCTTAAAATCATAAAGGAACCTAGTGAATATTTTTAGCACTTGATTATTTGTTTTAGGTGTTTACATTTAGTCGTGTAGCAAGAACTTGAAAATAGAAATGCTCTTGAGGAACTTCTCTTCCTAATGAATGCCACAGTTATATTTGCATTTAATTTAATGCTGAATATCTGAAGCTAAGAAATTATGTTTGTGTTTTCTTGAATATAAGACATCTCAGGTGATATTTTTTCTAAGCACACTGCTCAGAAAAGCTGTTTAAATGACATGGATGGTTTCTTTCACTCTTTTCCTCCAGAATCAGGTCAAGCTGCCTCAGCACTACAAACAAACCTGAGTTTTGGATTGCAGTGCTACAGCACAGAGGACTAAGCTTTCCCTGAGCTGTAAGTCCCACCACAAGCAATGAAACTTCAGGGTGTTTGAATAAGAAGATGGCTTTAGGGAGATAAGCTCGTTGCTGATATCATTATAAGTAGAACAGGGATAATGCCTTTTCCTGCTGCTGATGGACCACACCATCCCACCATAGGTGCCATCCTGGTCTCCCTGACTTCCTTTTCTTTTTTGACCACAGCAGTGGCAACTGAAAACCATTTCTGGCCAAAAAAAGGTAAAGAAGTAATTTTGTTACCTCTGTCAGTCTTGTACTTAAACACATCACTGATTTGCCTATGCCGAGGGTCAGGTTTTTTTCCCCATTAGCCCCTACTATGAAATGCCTCTGCACCCTATTTAAAATGACTCTTTCAAGTAGTCTAGACTAAATTTCCGCAGAGTCAGCCTAACACACTCTTCTTGAGAAACAGACATCTGAGTTTTATCCAAGGGGTGCATATTTTTATACAGAATTCAGTGAAGAAATATAGGCAACAAAATACTTAGCTTCCAAAATGTACAATACTTTTGTAATAAAATTTGGATTGAAAAATTTCACTCCCATGAAACTGTTTTTTATAGCTCTCTGCTTTGTTTAGAAATATCTAAGAATTCAAAGTTGGGGGTTAGTTTTAGAAAGATTTAATCTGAGGTATTATGTCAGGGAAATGACTCAAATTTAAGTTATTTCTTGTGTATTTTATTTAATATTTCTGTTGTGCCTTTAGGACTACCTATATGCTGCAAATTATCGAGTGTACATTTCTGCAGGCTAGACAGCACTGCAGAAACTGAAATTATCGAGTGTACATTTCTGTAGGCTAGACAGCACTGCAGAAACTGCAAAAGCTGAGTTTTACAGACATGCACGGAGTGCGTTACTGTAGGCTATAGTTCTATCAAATAATCACCAGCTTTAGGAATACTTCAAAGCACTTTGCAATGATGGTCGTTTTCATGTTCAATTTTCTGTCTCCAGTGGTTGCAGTGAAATCTCAACTTTAAAAGGTAGAGGCTTAGCTGAACGGTAAACATTGTGATCATAACTTCAAAGATAAATTCTCTTGAACTAGAACTAGAATTGCTTCTCTCTGGTTAGAGAAAGCTGAATGTATGACGCTAAAATGGAAAAGAATTTTCAAAGCCAACTATTCTGTCTTTTAAGACTATTTTTTTGTGAAAATGAACCTTATTACAGATAAAAAACCTTTTGTTTTTCTATCAGTGATAGTTTTTGTTTTTGCAGCAGGGTGAGATAGCTCACTCTCATTTCTTAAATAATTTAGAAGGAAATTTAAACTCTACAGCAGATAATTTTTGAAAGAACTAGCTTCCAAAGAGTCTTGCAACATCCTCTGTGTTCTTAAATAACTCTAGGCTGATCTATTTTTTCTGTACTTGCCTAGCCCTTTTCATTTCTGAAGGCAGTTTTTATTGTTTTTCCCCCTCATGGGAATGAAGTGATTTCCACTTTCTAAGTAACTACCCTCCATTAACAGAACTCTTCAGCCTAAATTGGTCATGTCTATGAGAATAAATTGGATTTCCCTAGAGAATTTTTCCAGCTTGCTTACTATCAGTTTTAAAACTGCTGAGTTTACCCCATCATACTTGTTAGAGCTCTTTCACTCTGAATCTGCCAGGAGACTCTGATCTGAAGCATTTCCTTTCTTTGTATTTTTCCGTAAATTAATCTGGCAGAACCCAGAAATGTAACTTGGCATTTTCGTAATTTGGTGTTTAATTCACAGAAATAGTTTAATTCAAATTTTTGAGTGCTTCACTTGTCAGCGGTACCCTGCAGAGCATTCCGGCCATTACAGCTGTAGCTTCTACACATCTTTCTCAAACAATTACATTCAATCAAAGATATTAGAGGACCACTTTCCTTTCAGTGTAATTGTGATGTAAAATACCATCTGACAAAATTGTTCATTATGTAAGATTGTCCTGGAGTGAATACAGCTGCAAAGTGCTTTGCAGCTCCAGGTTACAGGAGCTTCTAAACTCCTAAACTTCCTTGGCTTCATCAGTGGAGGAACATATAGCTTGCTCATTTCAGCTGCTTCCACATGCACAGACTACTCATAGAGCCGTCTGGCTTGCAGAGTACACCAAAAGGTGGTGATCAATATTCAACCCACTTAGTAGGAGATGGCTGCCTGTCCTTAGGGAGGCAGGGCTGAGAGGGAGAAAAGTGATTTCCTGGAGTGCTCACTGTATGTCACTTCTAATTATTAATGATTGTGTCAGGGTTTCATGGAAGCAACTTGGGAGAAATGTCATTGGATCAACCCATGGAAACATGAATTATTTCAAAGATACAGATTTTAAACTTTTCGACTTCAAAAATGTGCTTTAACCTGTTTTCTGACTATTGTAACCTGCTGGATTTTTGTTTCTCTTATGACACACATTCTAGAAAATGATGTCACGGCCCTGTGTGCTCGCTCAGCAACACCTATCTCTGAGGATTTTCACTGGCTGTGCTCAAAGTGTGGCCATAACCTGTATCATCCTGTTGGGAGATAATGTGGGAGCTAGAGATGTTTGGTTCTCACTGGGCTGGTTGACTCTGGTTTCTGTCACTGGTCTACTCTGTGTCTCTTGTTTGACTGCTGTGGAGCCATCTCTGGTTCAGAGGGGACAGTGCCCTGCCTGCCTCATTGTCACCTTTGCCTTTGCCTTGGAGTCCACTCAAACAGCAGTTTACTCATTTATTTTCATCATTATAATTCTACTAAGGTCAATAGAGATACTAAGGGTATTAGAAGCAGTTCAGGGTAGCTCAAGGTTAAATATGGACATTCTTGTCCATCTATAGTGGTGTAAATTAAATCACTATTCTAGACAACCAGATAGAACATGATGAGTTGGAAGTAAAATGACGATTGGCTTGTGTCAGTATGAACTCTCCTTTGTGGAATGAGTGTGAACAGCAGGTACTTTTGTCTGGAAAAGGAATTGATTGTCAAAAATCTGGCAATTCAGTCTTTTTGTTGTGTGTCTTTTGGACTTTCAAGCATGATGAAAAAACTGCTAATATATTGTCTATGATATCTTAAATTCTATTTTTGTTTAACTTTTTACTGTATCCACTAAAACAGGAAAGTGGCATTAACTTCAGTGATATGCAAATAGTAAGTGATCCTTCCTACTTGGTATTCCTGATGAATAGGAAATTATACTAACAACTTTCATTATTCTATGCATTTATTACTGGACAATAATTAGAATTGAATGACTTAAAAGTTTTTTTCTTTTGCAAAAGTGAGGCTTTCATCTTTTTTTGCCACATTTATTTTTCACCATAAGTATCTGCTTTGTAGCTTTTTCTCACACAAACACTTTTCCTCCACCATTACTGACACTGGATTTTGAACATTAAAAAATTTAAGAAAACAGTAAGAAAAGTATTTCCAAATTCTTTCCTGCTCATTGTTCTGTGTCTTTCATACAAGTTACCATATTCTCTAAATAAGGTCTGGAGCTAGAAGAAAAGAGAAAAAATCTTTTGTTGGAACTGTAAAGCATAATTTTGTCTCCATTTTGGGATCTGTGACCTGCTGTTTGGTCAGTAGCATGCTGAAGGTCAACTACAGAAGGCATTTTTCCATGGGTCATATAATACATTCATATGGTCTGATTAGTATCAATCAACCCTCTATTAATCATGTCTATTGTCTTATTTGTTCTGTAACCTAGAGAGGGGGAAAAATGTCCTGGATGGATGTTTGGAGATTATATGGAATATAAATTGAAACAGTCCTTACTCTTAAATCAGGTAAATTAATTTATTTTATGATCATAGAATACACTACATAAGGAAAAATATGCCCGTGCATGGATACATACTTGCTTAGATATTCTTCTTGGCTCCTAGGTAGTCATCCAGGTAGACAAAGCATGTCCCATAGGTCCTGTGCCATTTGTGCCAGTTCTGCTGGGTATCTCAGATAATTTGAGCTATTTCACATGACAAGAAGCACATATGTTTGGGCACATGAACTGAACTCAGCTCTTTACTAATAATGGGATATTGGCTCCCACAACTCCATGTAGACACCTAAGTGTAAATGTCTTTATTTAGAGCTCAATGTCACTCACCTGCTCAGAGATCCTTCTAGACCTCTTGAAAGATCTCTTTCTTCCTCCTTTACTATAGAAAGCCTATTTTTACCCTAGTTTGTGTAACTGAGGTGTAAAAACTTGCTTGGAAACATTCATACCAATTCCTGGGGCAGGATGGCGCATATACTCCACCTGTATTTCAAGGGGAGAAACAAAGACTAATCCATCTGACATCTCAGGCATACTGGAAGGCACCTCCATGTATGATAGATTTGTCAACTTAAACCTAATCTACTGCACGTGTACATGATACCTATCTGCGATGATTAGAGTTATCCATAGCCAAATATTTTTCCTGTGGGTAAGACAATTTACGACCACTGTTCAGTGTTACATTAAGTGTGGCTATGGACTAATATGATCACTTGATGCTAAGGTGACATTTATGCTGGGAGATATGCAGAGCCAGGACCCTGGCTCTGCTTTTGACACCAACTCTTAAAATCTGTCTGCCTTCTTGCTATTAAACTCTCTTTGCTTCCAATTCAGGATGCTATATCCAAACTGTGTATTGGAAGTGGACCTTGAATGGGTTAATTCACAAATTGTGACTGTGAATTCCTGACTAAAAGGTGTGTCAGGAACCACTGTAACAACTTAACAGTACTGAAAATGGTAGCCTTTCAGCGCCCAGCTCTGCCTTGGCGGTGTTCATTGACTAGTTAGTGTAGATGTCTCAGGACCATTAAGAATATCGGAAAGACTGTGTGGAATTTATAAGCATGTCTCATAAGGAAGATGTTGGCAACCAGAAGTTAAGGGATTCACCACAGAAAATTATCAAAGCTCTTTTCAGGTGAAAATATTCTGTTTGATGTTTTGTGTCTATATATCTCATTTCACCCTAGAGAATCATACAGCAGTCAGCAGACTTCGTACAGAAATAACACAGTGCCCATCAAAGAGGAGTAGTCTGTTCTAGAGTGGAATGTGACAGCTATTTACCAGGGAAAACAGCATTGCAGGTCTGTGTAGGAGTGGGGCCAGGGAAGAATCCTGCATGCAACAGGAAATAGAGACTCTAAAGATGTAAAAGGACACCAACAGACCTGAGGTTATATAGGCTGTGGAAAGTTGCATAAAAATTGTCACTTTGTCTCTTTTGACAATATTATTGCCTTTAATAAAAGCTGTTTACCTGAATGCAGCATCTTCAAGTACACTATCTCTGAAACATAATTTTTAGGCTTAGTTGGTGTAGAAATCAATTCAGTGAATCGATCCCTGATGCAAATGCAGTCAGCGTTCACTCTCATATCCTACTCGAGTACTGATCAGGCCAAATCTTTGCATATGCTTCCATCTTGGAGAAGGCTTTGTGTGGGCATAGTGGTTTCCCTGCACATGGTAATTACCAAGACTCTTCAAATTGTGGACCACAGGTCTTATCCTCATAAGAAATTGCACTGTCTGAAATAAAGGGATTATTATTAAAGGATTTAATTATATTCTTCTGTGAATATTTTTCTTTTCATTTAGAAGTAGTTTATTTCAAATTTTGTAGGGGTGAAAGGAAGCATTCAGATAGGGTAACCTTAATTAGACATTGGTGGGAGTAGAGAGTGCTGACAGTAGGGTAGCAGATTGTTACTCCGAAAAGGAGACAGACAGACTTTGACAAGCCATGACCGTGTCAGATAAAATGAAAAATACATTTTCAATGTAAAGTTAGCAGCATGCAGGATGCAAGAGTTACTTTTGGCCTGATGTCAAGATGGATAGTGGCAAATTACTCAGACTACTGCTTCTCAACTACATGAAGGCAATGCTGTCAAGTGCATTGCACTGCTACTTAATTTCTATTCTATAATAGATGCATATGTTATAGCTATCCCTGATTCAAATGAAAAAGAATCTTATCCACATTTTAAAACATTTTTTTTCTTTTTTACTGAGAGAAATAATACTGGCATTAAGATAAATGGGGCTGTAAGCAGTGCTGTGTCTGTACTGCTATGATAATGTAGTCCCCCAAAAACAGTTGCCAAACATAGCTGCTACCATTGTACAGAATAAGCAAGTTAAAATAATTGTTTTCTCCTTTAGCATCCCTTTCATGGGCTTGTGCAGCTGAAACTTGAAAAGTTGAATAGTCTTTCCAGCATGATGTGATATTTTACTATGTTTTAAATAAGAATGTACATGTTGATCCATAGCTGTTTGGAAAACATGTTTCTCTAGGAATCCCTGGGAAGCCTTCATCCACACAGAACTTTTCATTTACAACCAAGGATAGTAGAAAATGAGCATATTTGGAGACCTAGGTAATACTTTTGAGACATATGGTAGATGAGAAAGGAGGAGGAATGGGAAAGCATCAGTATAGTCCCCTGCAATGGGTAGTTTACTTGTTCTGTATTCCATATGCAAAGGAACTGTGCAACGTGGGAGAGAAGTCTGGAGTTGACTGAGCTGGAACAGTTCAAATAGTTAGAAACACTTCTTGACAAGCTGAATGGAAAAAAAATCTAGTACATGGTGCAGCTTTACATGATGAGTACAAATAGATGTTACATGACCATGACCATGATATTACATGAGACATGTTGCATGACTGTGCAGTCCAATGTGACATTATGGATCCTTCCAGTAAGTAGCCTAACACTATCTGGCTTCCCTGGCAGCTGGTCCTGGGTGCCCTGGTCTCCCTTGCTTCATGCTCAGACACACACAAAGGGGTCTCTCCGTTTACACCCAGGATCCATGGTCTTCCCAAGAGCTGGCTGGGACTTCCTGGCTCCTCCAGTAGCCAGAACCTGTGGTGTCTCCAACATCCAGGTTTGATACATGTCTCCCAAACTTTTATCCTACCTGCAGGGTAGCTTTTATTTGAAAAATTATTATAATTTCCAACTTACCTGCACATAATTACAACATAATTTTGTCATTTATTTATATAGTATGTCTAAACTTCAACAAAGATCTTACACAGAACCACATGAGTTAAGATGGGGGGGTTGATTCTTGAATGCTAACTCTCATCTCACAGGCTACCAAACTGGACTTCTCCTCCAGCCAGAGAACAGCTATAACCAAAATCAGGTGAAAAACCTCCTGTGAATGAAACTTCTTTTTGGACAAGTTTGTGTTGAGGAATTTTTATGGTACCACCTGAGGCAAATTAAACACACGTTTATGCTTAAATATGAAAGAAAAAAAAATGAACAATGCATTGGGCAGAGCCCTACAACAATACATGGTTCTACATGGGTTCTGCAAAGATGCATCACAAGCAGATTCCCTATAGACACTTGCACCAGCACCAGTCCCAAGAATGAGCAGCCATAGGTCCATTCCTCATCCTCCTTGCCCCAGCTTCCAGAGAAGCGAGTGCTTCAGTGCCCACGTTATGGTCAGGGTACAGGGCAGTTACCAGGACAGCGGGTGCATTGCTGTCAGCTTGCTCAGGGACATGCTGTGACCTTGAGCAATGGTTATTATTTACAATTAGCAGTCCAACACTTGGCTGTTTTCAAGTTAGGCTCAAAAAGCATGTAAAATAAAATGCCTGTGGCATATTGGCTATTTGAACTCATGGTGGTGAGGGCAGCCTGAATGAGCATCCCAGTAAATTAACTAACTGCACTTGTGAAAAATGCTGATAGTGGAGAAAAGCGCATTACTGCTTGACCTCTAACTCCAAGCCTATTGCAAGAGCTTCATTTCAGTCGCAGCACCATCTCTCCTGTAGCACGGCTTTTATAAACCCCTGCGCTGGGTTTAGCTAGCACTGTGTGTAATCAGCATTTCCAGGGCACTTTGTCCTCTTTTTTTCTTCTGGTAATTACTTGTTGCCACCTTCCACATTTTGTCCTCTAGTTGTGCCAGCCAAGTTGAACTATGCGTTTTTTTTAGGCTCAGCTTCAGGCTTCACACGTTTTACCTTTTTCTCATTTGAAAATGAATTTCTTCATTTCTGCCTCATTCCAAACCAGTATCTCAATTTCTCTCTTTTCTACCCCTTCCTTCCACCCACCACCTCACTCCATGTGCTTTCACTCTGCTATTTTTAGAGTTGTGCTAGCACTCTTTTTTCTCCCGGAGGACTCAGTTTGGTCAATAGTGCTTCCTGTAGGGGTGATGTAATGTTCTGGGTGTTATACATGCCCGTCACTGACCTCTGTAGCAGAATCACAGAATCACAGAATAGTTTGGAAGGGACCTTAAAGATCATCTAGTTCCAACCCCCCTGCCATGGGCAGGGACACCTTCCACTAGACCAGGTTGCTCAAAGTCTCATCCAGCCTGGCCTTGAACACTTCCAGGGATGGGGCATCCACAGCTTCTCTGGGCAACCTGTTCCAGTGCCTCACCACCCTCTCTGTGAAGAACCTCTTCCTGATATCTAATCCAAACCTCCTCACTTTCAATTTAAACCCGTTACCCCTTGTCCTGTCACTACAGGCCCTTGTAAAAAGTCCATCTCAGCTTCCTTGTAGCCCCTTCAGGTACTGGAAGGCTCAAATAATTTTTCCCCAGAGCCTTCTCTTCTCCAGGCTGAACAAGCCCAACTCTCTCAGCCTTTCATCATAGCAGAGGTGCTCCAGCCCTCTGATCATCTTCGTGGCTTCCTCTGGGCTAACTCAAACTGGTCCCTCTCCTTATTATGCTGAGGGCCCCACAGCTGGATGCAGCACTCCAGGTGGGGTCTCATGAGAGTAGAGTAGAGGGTGAGAATCCCCTCCCTTGACCTGCCATGTTTCTCTGGGTATAGCACAGTATATGGTTGGCAATACTGTATATTCAAACTTCTGAATATATTGAGATATTCAGAATATCTGACTATTGGATATTCAGACTTAGAATTTGCCAAAATTCAATATTGGTGCTTGATAGGAATTTCTACATTCCAAAACCTAACCTGCTGACAGAAGGAAAACCCAACAGATTTTTAAGTAATATGATTTTACAAAATAATATAACTTTGAAAGCATGCATCATTTTATTTTGACAAATTAAAATTGCTTAAAATTGTCAAATTGCTTAATCTCAAAGATGTAAATATGATACAAAGATATTAAAGTTAAAAACAACAGAGTTGAAATAAAATTAAAATGTGTTTATAAAACCCTTTTTAAATAGTAAATTTCTATTTCCTCAGGCACTGGAGGAATTAAAAATGCAGTATTCTCAAATGTGGTTGAAATGGACAAAATGCTCAAAATAGTTCTGATTATATTTTATTTTTTATTGGAAAATTATGAAATCATACCAATTTTTGTATCTCTGTGATACATGCCAGACACTGCTGGATTTCTGTAAACAGGAAACTCTCTAAGTTCAGAAGAGCTGGTTTTGCTCTGTTGCCCTCAGAAATCCTGAAAGGTGAAAGGCAAAGATGACTAGGAGATACTAAATGTGAAGTACTCTGTTGTAATGTGTGGCATGTTTTTTTCTTTATTTAACTTCTTTATTTATATCAGGGAACTTTCAGCCAATTGTTCATCGTATTTCTCTCAATAGAACAAGAAGAGGAAGCTCCCAATAGCCTCTGTTATATCTATGACTTTTCAGTTTTTAAATGTTAACACAGAGGCTTGCGGGAGCTACATCTTCAGATTCCTGTTTGGAAATGCATATAATGAATGCCTGATTTTGTGTTACACAGGATGGCAAAAAATATAAATAAAACACATAAGGAGCTTTTAGGTAAAAGACCAGGAAAAACAAAACAAAACAAAACAAACCCCAAAAAGCCACAAACCCTGTTCTAGTATTATTTTATTGTTTTGTTGGCAGGAATATATTCCACTTTGGGAACTGTGGGTGAATAACTTATTCAGGACTTCAATAGATAGAGAAGGGAAATTGAGCACATACTGGAACAGACTGAGGGGGTTTTTTTGTTTGTTTTGGCTTTTTCTTTTATTGTTATTGTTGTTTGCTTGTTTCTAAAGTTACAACACTTTTTAGATAAACTTAGTATTCATTCCCCGTAGACTGAGGACTGATGGGTGCAATTTGCTACAATATTTTACACCATGTTTGTGCTCAGGAGGATTCCTGATGACTATTAATATAAATGGAAAATTCACCATGTTTTCCTGATTAAATGAAATTAATTTGAACTGTATTCCTTATGATTTCTATGTCAGTCCCTTCTTGATAATTTTGAAATCCATTGACTAACTTTAGTCTCACAGAGAGATGGGTAGAATTCTTGAAGATAATTATGTCCCTACAAATTTACTGAAAGGGTGACTGACTAATGGAGAAAGGCCCAAAAGAGTACCTCTCTTGAGGCCAAAGTAGCATGACATCAGCTATTACACATTCTCTTTGGTATGTTTTTCTCTTTTTGTATGTGTTTTCGTAAGGGATCGTCTGATGAGGAGCAGAGGTAATTTTACTGTGGTTATGTGGGTGACATAGAGGAAATGGGACTCAAATTTATAAGGAATCAGGTTTCATTAGCTCTACTGCCTATTGGACAATGTGATACTTATGTTTTCAGGAGTCCAACCAGTAGGAATATTTCTTCCTCCAATTACCTAAGTGGATTTTTAAAACATTAAAGCTACAGTTCAGCATTGTATGCATGGCCATGAGTGGGATTCAAGTGCTGTAGAAATCAAACACTGCTCATCTGTGAACTTAATTTTGTGTGAAAATTATGTGTGCACAAAAAGAATTGTTCCTGTCAAAGGACATTTAGCTCTCAGCTCTTCGAAAACATCACCTCTTAACTGTGAGAAATAAAGAATTCATGCAGAATGTGCTTCTAAGTTGCTTTGACCATAACATCTACACCAATCTATTACAGATGAAGAGTCATCTGCACCTCAGACTTTAATATAAAATGTAAACATCAACAGGTATAAACAGTTAAATCACAGCAGTACGGTGGTCTACAAAGACTAGGTTAATAGACAGGGAATAAATGAGCCTCGGTGGATCTCTATGCAACTTTAAGGGCATGAATAGTTCATCTGCAGTACAGACATTCACTAAGTGACTCTGGAGCCTGTGCTGCATTTTTAAATCTGCTGCGGGCACTTCAACAACTCAGTCTAATTGCAAGACAATGGGATTTGATATTGCAAGTGCTGAAGTACTTTACAAGCTAAATCTGATAGATATTTTAATTTTACCCTTAACAAAACCTCCTCAGAATACTTAAAAATGTAAAAACTTTCTCTAATAGTGTTGGCTTACTGTTAAAATCTTCTAAGAGTTTTTTAGCCTTTGGCACAAAAATATGAACATGAATATCAAGGCTGAAAATCAAAAGAAAGCCAAACAGAACTGAAATTGAACTAGTCAGAAAAAAGAAGGCTGAATGAAAACATACAAAACTCAGAGAGTGTAAAGAGAAGACATGCAGGAAGCAAATAGTGTGTATAAATAAGTAATCAAAAGAAAATGTAAACTTCCGTATACCTCATGTGACTTTCAACATACAAAGTATCCCAAGTAATAAAACTTGTGTTACCTCTGGCTATAAGACTAGAAATAAAATTTTCAAATTATATTGATTTTTGTATATTTGTCTAATAGTCAATCAGCAACAGTTTTAGGGATACAGACCAAAAACTCCTAAAACATGCAATGGCAGAGAACTCTATTGGTATTACTACCATGAAGAGTGAATTGGGGGTGTGTAGGAAGCCACAAGAAAGGAAAATTGTCTATATTTCCAGCCACTCTGAAGCATAAGCAAAAATTCTGAATTACTTCAAAAACGTCAATGTCACTCACAACTACCAGCAGCTATCAAGTGCTATAAATATCAAGTGTTATAAACCTTGAGAACTAAGAGAACTATAGTTGGGAGCTGCAGTATAGGCAGAAAATTGAAATGGAGAATGTATAGGAAGGAGTAAAGGATACAAGAAGGATACTGATGGTGAGTAAAGACTCACGGAATTTTAAACCTGAATTAGTCTATGGACCAATGGACCACTTAGGTATGTGGATATGAAACATGAAGAGAGGCAGAAGGGTGATTGTTATCTGCAATCCCTTTCAGAACTTAGGAAACCATTGCAAAGATGGTCCTGAAAATGAGTTGTTAAATGTGAGATGTCAGCCCATATTGGTCAGGGGAAAGAAGCTCACCTAGAGAGATGAATCAGATGACTGACTGACTTCTGAGGAATGAATATTGAAAACTGAAAATGGTTAAAAATTCAGAAGTAGGGATTTTACCAAAATTATTGCCCAAACATGACTCACAGGGCAGTGGGAGGTCAATGGTGACTTACAACAGGCTCTGACCTCACCAAAATGAAAAGCAAGTAGTAAGAAATATTCCTGGACACTGTGATAAGTCATTTTAAATTGAGATGACAGTTTTTGAGTAAGAGACTAAATTTACCAAGGTTAGACCATCCATCTTCTACTCAAATAACTAAGGGGCAATAAAGAATCTCAGCCTTGTGGCCTACTGACTTTAATAGATTAACTTTATAATTGACATTTCAATCAGATTAAGAGTCATGGATAGACATGAACCCTGACCCCAAACCTTATTGTCTAAATCAGTATTATAATTTAAAGGCTAGATGGTCAATATTTTTTCTATGACCAAACCCAATGCAAAAGAGAATTTGAACATAATTACTCTTTAGTTTGATGCAAGACTTATTTGACATTGTCACAATGCCCCCCCAAAAAAGAAAAATAACCTTCAGCCATTTTACTTTAATTCAACATATGTGAATACATTCGCTGGGACCTACTTTGTTGTTCTGTAACATTTTTAGATCAAAAATTACAGGTGACATTCAACTACGTTCTTATATTGGCAACAAAATCAAAATAACTGATGCTGAACACTACTGAATCTCTACAATAGTCTTGATTTTGTGCTGAAAGAATCTACCATGCTTTAGGATCATCTAATCTTTTACTGGAATCAAGGATGCAGATTGCAGATCCTGGAAATCTTTTCAGTGTGGCTTTCTTCAAAGGAACAGTGTTTGCTTTCATAATGCTACAAAGGGAACAGCAGACTTAAAGAGATTCAGAGAAAAAGATCTGCAAAGAATACCCAGGTTTGGATTCTTTTTTTTTTTTTTTCTCCTGGTCCGTGTTTCTAAGATATTGTTAAATGATATATAAATTATCCTACAGTCTTAAGGTGTTATTCTTGCTATTCTACTTCTTTGTGAATGAGAAAGGTCTTTCTCTTTTTTGATGTTGGAGCCACTATTTAGAGAAAAACATTGTATACACACATATCACCAAACTTCAGAGATGAAGTCTGAGAACTCCCACCAAAGGGACAAAAGCAAGAATTAAGAAAACTGAACGAAACTCTCCAGAATATTCGTAGAAGAAGAAGAGGGAGATGGAGAGGGAGAGGAGAATAGCTTTCAGAGGAAAAGCCTCTTAATCAGTTTAGGAAGCTTTCCTGGTTTTTTGGTCTATAGTTTTCCACCAGATAAATATTCAGGAAGAAAGATTTCTCTGTTTAACACATCTCAGTAGGTTGGGCTACTAGCACAATGCTGTCATTTATTCTAGATTTTATGTTTAAAGAGAAAGCCTATTGCTATAAACCTAAGGAGAGGATAGAAATAGCAAGAACTGAAATCATGCTGTTATTCTCCAAAGTCTCTTTCTTTATATACATGTATGGGATCTAGATCCACTGTGCAGGGATTAACACTTTTCTATCACTGTGCAGGTAAGTCTATGCTCAAAAGTTAAACAGTGCCAGGTGTGGACCTGGTTTTGCCATATGACTGCATTTTCTGTTAAGCTCTTAGAATGGACCCAGGAACACTTCTGGCCATGGGCTCATGATAATTTCCCTAAACAATACCCAGATACGATGTGTGAGTTCGCAGGGGCTACACATTTTTTCTCAAAGACAAGATGGATTGTGGCCACAGTTCTGGAGGGTAAAAGTATGAATGTAGTTAGACTGTGCCAGGACACCTGGGGCAGAAAATAGGTCTGAGGCCTACAGGTATAGGTGTAGTGATCGTATTTGTTACCTCTTATATCCTTACATAGAATCATAGAATCATAGAATGGTTAGGGTGGGAAGGGACCTAAAAGACCATCTAGTTCCACCCCCCCTGCCATGGGCAGGGACACCTTCCACTAGACCAGGTTGCTCAAAGCCTCATCCAGCCTGGCCTTGAACACTTCCAGGGATGGGGCATCCACAGTTTCTCTGAGCAACCTGTTCCAGTGCCTCACCACCCTCTCTGTGAAGAATTTCTTCCTGACATCCAATCCAAACCTCCCTGATTTCAATTTATACCCATTACCCCTTGTCCTATCACTACAGGATCTTGTAAAAAGTCCTCTCCCAGTACATCACCCAGTAAATCTTGCTTCTCTTTTTTTCTTAGAACATCATGGCTAAAACAACTTTACTTTTCTAAATGTCGTCATTGTGATATCTGGAAATACACTCTTGACTCTGAAATTAAAAGGCATACTTCATAACTAACAAGTTAGGAGCAAGATATAATTTTGTTAGTCATACAGTCTTTTTTAGGTATGCACACAAAATCTTTTTACTAGAGTTCAAACGATCAAGAATTATTGTGTATACAAAGATATTTGAAATACACTACAGCCAATTAAAAGAATCTAACTGCTTTAAAGGCAGACATCACAAGACCTGTTTTTAACATGTTTCAAATCATCTTAAAAAAGTGAATTTGGAAATGTAACAGATGCACATAAGATCTTTAACTGTAAATTTTCTATAGAAATACCCTCTGCAAAACAAAAACATTGTGTAATACACATACATGGAGATGGATGTTTGATCTTGATTCTTAAAAGATGCTCAAATAGATGTTTGTGTGAACTAAGAGGAGTGTCACTATTCTGTGAATTTTGATGGCTTCCAAATGTGTCATCAGTAAAGATAAGGTATAATACACATGCAACATTAAGTATGTCCACATTAGTATTTATTCAATCCAGATAGGAACAAATCTCCTAATCATCCTCTTTTACTTTATTGTTTTCATTGCAGAGCAGTTTGCAATGGAGAGTTTGCATTGGGGTACTCAAACTGGGTTCATTTTGGATGAAACTAAGCTTGTGGAAGTGCCAGTAGCACAGCTAATGCAATCCAGTCACTTTGGGTCATTCAGTCTGTAGGGCCAGACCAGGAATTAGACCAAAGTAAGCTTTTCTGGAGTGCATATGATGAGGAATTTAAGACCTTAGCACTAACTGTTTCTTCCTAAAAATCCACACTTAGTTTGCTGCACTAATACAGACACAGCATTTGCGTTCTGATCCTAAGAAACAAGAAAATGATGCAGTCATTACTATTTAGGAGACAACTACAAACCGTCAAGTAGATGTTTGTGCTTTCAACCGACTGAAGATAGGAAAGGAATTGGCTCATTAGTTGTGAGTCACAGAAGATCACAAGAAGACAACTTCTGCATGGATGATTGTTGCCCTGAGTCCTGGTTTTGGCTGGGATAGGGTTAATTTGCCCCCTAGTAGCTGGTATAGTGCTGTGTTTTGGATTCATCATGAGAATAATGTGATCACACACTGATGTTTTGGTTGTTGCTAGGCAGAGCTCACACGAAGTCAAAGACTTTTCAGCTTCCCGTGCTCTGCCAGCGAGGAGTGCACAAGAAGCTGGGAGGGAGCACAGCTGAGACAGCTGACCCAACCTGGCCAAAGGGACATTCTATACCATGTGGCATCATGCTCCCACATTGGGCACCCAGTATATAAACTAGGGTGACTTGGCTGGGAAGCAGCAATTATCAGTCGGCAGGTGGCGAGCGGTGGCATCACTTGTTTTTCTTGGGCTTGCTTTCTCTCTCTTCTTTCTTTATTTTCCATTTTTTCCCTTTCCTTTCTTTATTTTCTATTCTTTTCTTTTCTTTTCTTTTCTTTTCTTTTCTTTTCTTTTCTTTTCTTTTCTTTTCTTTTCTTTTCTTTTCTTTTCTTTTCTTTTCTTTTCTTTTCTTTTCTTTTCTTTCTTTTCTTTTCTTTTCTTTTCTTTTCTTTTCTTTTCTTTTCTTTTCTTTCTTTTCTTTTCTTTTCTTTTCTTTCTTTTCTTTTCTTTTCTTTTCTTTCTTTTCTTTTCTTTTCTTTTCTTTCTTTTCTTTTCTTTTCTTTTCTTTCTTTTCTTTTCTTTTCTTTTCTTTCTTTTCTTTTCTTTTCTTTTCTTTTCTTTTCTTTTCTTTTCTTTTCTTTTCTTTTCTTTTTTCTCAAAAATAAATCTCTAATTTCAATAGAGATAATTTAAAAAAAGAGTAAAATAATGGAGCTCTATAGTTCTTTAGCTGAAAATCCTCCAGAGTTCATTTCTCAATAAATTGTAAAACAAACTCCACCAAATATTTCCAATAATTTTCATGATTTATTAGAGTCATAAGTTTACAATATTCATGAACATAAAAGATCACTATTTTTGCAAATAATCCTTTACTAATACTCATGTGATTTAGCCAAGAAATGCTTTCAGTATCCATAAGTTTGTGTTTTCATACCAGTGTTAAAAAAAGAACTGTGGGAATTTCAAGAACTCTATGTGTAAAACAATTAAACTTGTAAGACATATTTCATTAAGAAAAGGCAAAAAAAATCTTTGAAGTGAAAATGTGACTATTATATGTAGAAGATAATCTTACTAATCAACTGTGGAAAAAACCCAGTAAATCTTAGAAAATAAAGACCACAATTACCAATTTTATGACTAAAACAGTTCCTTTCTTTGATCACTGGAGAGCACTGTTCCTCTATGAAAAAATTTGTTTTAAGAGCACAGCTAGGCATTCTGCAGAAGTGGTTTGATGTATCAAATTATATAACATACATTATGAATTCAGAGTTATGGAAGAAGTGTTAGTCTCCTGAAAAAAAAAAAAAAAAGGGATTCAGTTCTTCTACCCTCCAATTTACACTACTAATAATCATATTATTTGTTACTTCTATGGTAAAAATGCATATAACTTCATCAGGTCCAGAGACCTATTGTGTTAGGTATAGAACGTGTATATCTGAAAGATTAATGCTGATTTGTTATGTCTGTTTGTTTTAAAAGTAACACAAATTGTGTGAAATCTAGAGTCAACACGCATAAGCAGTCACCCCTGAGCAGATGATAATAAAACCGACTGCATCATTTGTTACCTGTATTGAAAGGACTAAAATCACATCTATCCAGACTTTGAGTCATTTCAGTTAAGTATAAATTTAGATTTCCAGAAAAGGATGCAAAAATAATTGACATGCAGCAGTTCAAACTAGAAGTATCTTGTGATTAACACAGGGACCTTTTCAGTAATTCTGAGTCTTCTCTGTCTGGTTTGAGTATGTGGGTATAAACAAAGCTTTACAAATCCATGGATAATTTTTTTATGCCTCAGGTTTCAATCTTGAACCAGGGGTTGATAGTAATCCCTTTCCAGCTTCTCTTTGGTTCTCTTGCCTTTGAGATTTAGTGCTTTGTGCCACTACAGTTTCGTATTATATAGTTAAATTTGACTTAGCAATGTAGGACCTTAGATCAGCATTCTCTACCCTACTTATATAAAACCAAATATGGTCGCATTCAGTTGTTATGTTAAATTATGGGACATTTAATTGGAAGGCAATTAAATGTACTTATTTTTTATCTTTATTTAAATAAAATAAATTTCTTGTATCTAAGAGGAAACAAGGAGAGAAAATAATACCTTTCATCAGCTTTACCCATTTTACTGGTGAAATAAATGCTTTTGTTTAGTTGTTAGGCAATCGTATATAAAAAGGGAGCTGTTAATCCTACATGTTATTCTCTTAAATACAGAACATATTAATTATGAATGCAGAGGGAAGGCTTTCAGGGTCCTGATCCAAGGAGAGCAGTGAGGTCTGTTGGATGTCATAATCCACAATAAAAACTGGAGCTCTACAGACGGAGGAGGATATGAGCCTGTAGGTCACCTACCAAAACTCATCTGCAGCTCTATGATCATGTCAAACATCTTGTTCACCGGTTATGTATAATTCATTGCACTGTATTAATTGAATTGTGCACAGAAAAGACCTGATTTGTTGAGATAGCCTTTCCATTTCACAGCAGTAAAGCTCCATTGATTTCCAGTCAGAGAAGAGGATGTCACGAACAGAATGTTTAATATTTAAATCAACTGAGCATAACACTGACCTCTCTCAGCTTCCCGTCCTGCATAAGGACCTCTGCTAACAAGCAGCAGACACTCACACATCAGGAGCCCATTCTGCAGAGGATCACTGATCACATTAATTCAAAATCGATTATGGGGCCATACGCAAAAGGAGATTATGACTGACAAGGTGCAGGATATGAAGCTGACAGGAAGTGTTCCTCAAAGCGTGGAAGCGGGAATTAGTGCTATGTTTATTAGCACTACCTTTATTTTATTGCTCTGTGCTTTGGCTCAGTGAGTACCTTGAGCAATAGAGTGATCTATGGCTTTTAAACCATTAGCCGAGAACTTCTCTTACTTGCATGTCTGAACAGCAAAGAGAATGCAGATGTAGTTGCAGCCTGCTTTAGCTTAGTAACATTATGGTATACCATGATTTCCTCTTTACCTGACTTTGTAATGAGATTCAGGGTAGCTATCACAGAACTGAGGTGATTATGTATCCAATGCACAGATGGGGAAATGGGAAGGGAGGAAAAAAATGTAAAGCCTTCAGATATTAAAGTGGGATCCAGTAAGCCTAAAAGATGTCCTAGGACAGAGTCCCATGTGACTGGCACCAAAACTGTGCCATGGAGCTTATGTGAATGTAAGAAAACAGGTGCTTTAAAAGCTGTAGAGAAGTCCATGTTTACACAGAAAAGTACCAAAATTTCTCCTCAATATCACCTGAACCCTTGGTAGAGCATCCTCCAAGTTTGATGTTCTCAGTCATTTCAAATGGATGTTGGCTTCTACCTTCAGGTCTCTCTAGGTCCAGGTAGTTATCCAGGATGTTGCAGTGTGTCTCTGGAGCCCTAAGACAGTGTCTGATTCTTATTGACCCGTCATTATCCTGAACCCAGATGAACACACCCACCTGCGTTTCGGCTTGTGGTTTACCAAAATAATGTAAAATGGTATCACCTAGCAAATGTCATCAGATGGCATGAGTGATGACATGGATGACAACAAATATCATCCTTGGTTTGCTGCTAACTGAAACATAAACCTAGCTTTGATATGCTCAGAAATGTGATTTTCATGATTTATGATGCTAGTCTTCTGTATGTTGGGATCTTTCTAAAGGACCACAATAAATCTTAAAGTTCTTTCTCCATACTCCCACTCATCTTTCCTGTGTGGCAACTTCGATCCTGATACCAACAACCACCCACACACGATTTTCTTACTATTTTCGTAGCATGTTCTTTTTGATTCCAAAGCCCTCCAGGATGGGTACTCTTTAAATACCTCAAGTCATTTGATGAAGTTTTGAAGCATCTAAATTTGCTGTCCTGCCTTTTCATCCAAGTGCCTAGTGGAAAATGTTCCTGTCTTCATTATTACATTTCTAATAAAAAATAAGAAGATTGTCTTCCATTTTCTTTTCCCCTAAAAATCTTTACTTTTTCATTATTCTCTTCTTTTTCTTCATTAAGGTAGCACAGTATACAAGCCATGCAGTAGGCTGAAAAACTAGATTTTTTTTCTACCAGATAGTAGTCTCATCTCTTCCTTATCCAATCTTATACTTTCTTATGTAACGAGAATAAAAGAGTACTTTTTGGATCAACCTTTTAATGAAAAAGACAAAATTAACTTCCATATTTAAAAATAGATTAGAACTTTACTGATTGGATGTGAAGATTACTGATATGCAGATGGCACATATTCAGGTCTTTTAGGAAACAAGGAACAACAGCTGCAAAAGGGAGAATAATAATAGATAATAATAATAGGTAAATGTTGATAAAGCTTTTATTTAAGAGGAAAATTTCATTTATATATATCCTGGCAAAAAAAAAGATAAGATTCAGTCTAAGTTTTGATGCCTTCTTGATCAAAGATATAACTTTTTTTTTTTTCTGATTAATATCAGGAATACATTTTTCCTTTCCTAGAATTCTCCCTGGTGGTATAAAATAATCAAAGTGAAAATTTTATTTTCAACCTCTAATTAAAATGGCAGGAGAGATCTTTAATATACACAATCTTTCTAGCAAGCAGATTGAACATGTAAGTTAAGCAAAATAAATAGAGATAAATGAATAAAATATTACTGTGAAATATTGTGTTGAATGACTGCTTGCATTTACCCTAGTAAACTCAGGTTTTTTTGGTGCATAGTTTAAATCATACTGTATCTCAGGGGAAAAAAATGATGGAGGAAAACCTGTATATATAGTAAAAAAAAAAAAAACCAAAATGAAAAACCTTCATTCAATATGAAATTCTCTGAAAAAAGCAACCTGGCATTTATCATGACCTAACCCAAATCTGGGTATCTGAATGTTTTTTCATGCATCAATAAGATAGATATATATACATCAAAGCTTTTATTTTCTATTCCAGTCCTCATTGAAGACATGTTTTTGTTCAGATTGTTTCACTATAAAGGTTGTTGTTATACTTCATTTTTTCCTCTCCCTTGTGGGTTTTTTAATCATATTTTTTTTTAATTCCTGGCCTAAACACTGAAGCATACCTTTAAAGGGTCTATTTTTCATGAAAAAGAGATATTGCTGAAAGAGCTAGTTCAGCATAAGCTTTCTGTCTGAAATATTTTCTATTGGGAAAAATCACATTGTGCCCTCAAATGATCTAAATATAGGAGTTATCAAATGTTTCGTAAATGGGCACATTATCAGATAGATAGTCCTTTGAATCACCTAGCCTCTTGCTCATGGTGCCCATGTCACCTGCTAACCCATTCACGAGGGCCAATATGTTATTTTCCATTACTGCTGTGCAATATCCTGGTGTCAATTACAGCAATAGCTAACATGGGAAATTACTATCAGGGAACCACAGAGGCACTGCTTTTATAAAGAAAAGAGGAAACTGCTTTTTTCCCCCTTGCATTTTATCTTACTTTCTGACTGGTCTGTTTCTCTCCTGGAAAGAAGGATACGGTATTTTACCATATGCCATCTGTACACCTAATAATTTCACTGAGAAACACTAATGAGGCTGGGGATCTCTGACCCAGTAGTTCATCACTATCTGTAAACTAACTGATCATCCCTAAATATACTAGGGATTAATACAAAACCAACTAAGGTCAGCAGGTGCCTTTCAATATGCTTTGGATCAGACACAAAAATTCAGAAATTCATGGTCCATTTTCAAACGGAGAGTTTGATTAGAGAAAGAATCCCCTGACAGTTGCATTGGTATTTTAATGAGCAATCTGTAAGCAAAGCAGTGTTAAAAATGACCTTCCAGTGATTTTCATAAGTTCAGAGCATTCAACCACTTTGGGAACTTTGGGGTACTCTTAGAATTAGGTATTTCTCTTCTCATTTGGCCTTTTAGTTTCTTACATGCCTTGTTTACTAATACTGTACCTTTGTACTTCTGTACTTTTGGACTTTCCGTGGTATAAGTGGATTATTTAAAATGGCATTAAGCCTAAAAGGGAATTTCTTCATCCTATGTGCCACCACCTTTGCCGGTACAGACTGTGTGAGGACAAAATAGAATGATGTTAAAAACTGCAGTTTAAAAAAATCGTTTAGTATCTAGTTGCCAGCAGACCACGACTGACTACTAATTGGTCCCTTTAGATGCTTCTGCAGCTTATTTTTCACTTCAGCTCTTATTCCCAATTTTTTTTCCCCTAAATCCAACAATCTAAAAATCTTGTGATAAAGCTCTTGCTAATTTACATAGCAGAGGTTGCTATAGCAACCTGGCAGAACACTTCCAGAGGCAACATACTAGAGGTAACCTTTATCTTTATGTGAGAAATACGCTTTAAAGGTTTGTAATAGTACCATATAACTCTGTTTTTTCCTCAAGACGTTTAATCATGCCATGAAGTCAAAATATTTCAACTTTGATATCATAGTCCTCAGCTCAGTGAGCCCTGTTGTCATAAACACATATTATGACCTCAGTGCATATCAAAGCATGTAGAACTGGAGAACCACAGAGTTCAAAGCTGTAAGATGTGCTGCTGTGTTGGACATGTACAGCTGTGTCTTTTGAATGTTGTCAAAATGGTTTCCCAATAGTAGTTTGTAGCACCCAGATTCATTGAGAATTCGTTGTCTTCTTTTACACACTAGCATGATGAATACCAGCCTGTGACCACATGGCCAGCTGCCACCTGCCTTTGGACTCTTCATGCTAGGCAACACAGAACTAGCACAGAACAAAGGGTTGGAACAAAATGTGGCCAAAATTCAGGTATTATGATGATATCAACCAGCAGATCTGTCATCCATCTCTGATGAGAAAATGGATCCTTAATGGTTCCATTAAGAAGTCTAAAAAAAGGTTGACCATAATTTGCTTTAGTGCTATCTTTTTGAAACTACAACAGGAATATTACATTCCCATAAATGCAGGGCTGTGTGAAAAATATATTATTAGTAATTCAGAGAAAGAAGAGTTTGCATATTTCCTTTGCTGTGAAACTCTTCTTGTGACCTTCAGAGTTGAGCTATGTGTTCCACCACCTTCCCATGTCCCAGGGAGACTTTTGAGTCACAGACAGGGGAGAGTGGCCCTGTCTCTCCCACCCTGTGAGAGCTGGCCCATCCATCTGAAATGTATCTCAAGGCTCTGTCAGTCTTTGGCTAGAGTGGAGGAGCTACTGAGGAGCTGTGGTATGTCTTAAGGTGTCCATGGACCTTGGTTTATAGATCTGCCAGGTCCTTAGCTGGTTGTTCATTCTGATATTTAAATCACACTTGACTCAAGCTAGGGTGAGTGTCATGGGCAACACAGAATAAACAACAGCCTATAGTTGTCCTGGGTAGTGGGGTTTATTATTGAACAAATAAGATTAGAGCTTTTACTCTACTTGATTATCTCTCACACTCACTTGCTCCCTTCCGCCATTATGTTCTGTAGGTCTTGTCTTCCCTTCCCAGCAGGGAGGTTGCTGGTAGCCCAGGAATGCATATGTGTTTGTTCATGCTGTGCTGCTGCTCACAGTTATCAGCACTGGGTTTTACTGGCCAAGTTCCTGGGACATTCCCCTGCATACGTCTTGTATCTCCCAATATTTGGGTTCTTCCCCGACTTCCATGATCTTTCCTCACCCATCCACTCCAATGGCTGAGCAGCCTCCTCATTGGTGCTTCTGTCTCATCTCTATTAATAGGAGGATTCAGGATGTGCCACTTTTCTTTAGTTCAGGCATTATCAAAATTTACAAACAGGCAATACCCATTGTAGCAGGTAGCAGGCTTCTGCCTGAGAGTGCAAAAGTTCATATTCAAGCATTGACTTGCAGACAGATGTACACCCAATTATCTGCTGCCTGTTAGCATTCACAATTTAAGTCATTTTTTGCCTATGACATCCAGGTAAAGTCTAAATACAGTGCTTTATTTGCAGCATCCAAAGCAGTTAAAAAATTCCGCTGAGTTCCTCTCTTTTGACAAAGAGGTATGGCTTTGTGCTTGCCATGTATTTCAAGATGCATCTAAAGCAAGAAAAGAGATTTTTCACCAAGGAGTTCACCTGTATAAAAGAGCTTCCATCAGAGCTCTGCAATCACACTATCAGACAGATTTAGAGTCCGTATCACCCTTTCTCCTCAGAAGCTATTTATTCCCTCCCGAGTTGAAAGGCTGTCAGACCTCACTTTGCTTTAGACCAAGAGTCTTATCCCAACTTAACTGGCTAGTGAACAATTCCTTTCCTTAAAAGGTAGAATCTGCTTTGCCATGTGCCTTGGTTGCTGTTTGTCTTGAATCATTGTGCAATACGTCTTTCAGTGGACCTTGTATTATATTTCTAGCTGAATATTAAATGCACACCTGAAATAACCACCTGAATAGGCTAACTGTATGTAGCTGATTATTGTTTCCTGACCGCATATTATCCCCCGACTGAGATGAACTCTTGGAGGTGGGAATGAATTTAGAATGACTCATCTCTAGCATTTCCTTCCTGAGTTTATGGTAACAATTAGAGAAGCCCATGAAACAGGAAAATAATTCTAAAACCAGTGAGATTATCAATCACACTGAGAACCCAAACCAAATCCAGTTTAAAATATATGCATCTAAACTAGGGCAGTGTAAAAAGGTACTCAAGAAGGAGTGCTTGGTTGAATTTCTTAGCACTACATTAAAGCTAGTGTCAGTAGGACAGTATTTCCAAAGGATATAACCTGCTAACAGGTCTGTTCTTTTCTCTGTCCTGTGCTCTGTCACACAGCTTCAGCATCTCACTGCAGAGACAACACACAGCAGCAGTGTGGTGGCTGGAGTCAGCCAGACTAACACAGAATATTTCACATCCAAATTCCTGTTTTCAAAGAGACTTACTGCTGTAAAACCATCAGCAATTCAGCTGATATTTTCTAGGTTGGAATATTCTTCAGAAGTGAAGAATATTGTTCAGTAAGTGCTTTCATTAGCATAAGGGAGAGAGGAAATTGCTGAGGCAGGACAGTGAGATCAGCTCTGGATTTAGTATTAGCTAATGCAGGCAAAGGATTTTGACACCACTTTGAGCACTCTGTACTATTTCATAGGTCTCTAAGAGTTTGGTCTGCTGTATGCCACAGGCCATACTATGTCCCTCAGCTCTGTAGTGAATTCAGTGCCTTGTTTCTGAGTGCATCTTCTGAAACCATCCCATCTCACTCTGAAGATACTGGATCAAAATACACCATTTTCTATGTGAGACATCTCAGCTGATGGTCAACCTCAATGTTAACGACATGGGCCCAGATTTATCTGACTCATTTTAAGCAATTTAACTGATGTGCCAAATTTGGGAGATCAATAATTAACAGGGAAATACAGAGACCCGCAGCGGGTAATTCAGCTTCTTGAATATCTGCATCACCCTCTGGAGACACCTACCTCCTGGCACTGCCTATAGAAGGACTCAGAGACAAACTTTACATTTTGGTAACTCACAGAAAAAAGGCCTGAAAATACGAAGGATGAATCTGGGCTTTAAGTCGACCCTTTTGAAAGAACAGCATCCCAGAAGTCCCATGTTCTGATAGTTTTTAATTTAGATGATAACACCTCTCTGGATTCACTCATTTCAGGATGTACTTGCCCATATTGTAGGTATTCCTTATTCTTCAGTACATGAATTTGCATTAAAAAGCCATTTTGATTGAAAGAGCCCAGCTTACCAAGTGATCGGGCTCGTTGTACTTTCCAGAGAATAGCCTTTGTTTGAGTTATGTAGCTGCAAACGTCCAATTTAAATTACATTTTTCTCTTTTTAAAGTATTTCAACTGATTCCTGAATTCAACAGAAGCATATTGAAAATTATTGCACAAGGAAAAACTTAATTAAAAACTGAAGATCAGGGCTATATAACTCAAGCAAAGGTTGTAGCTAATTTAACAGCTGTAAATTCCTAGGGGTTGTTATTTATATAAAGCACTTAACAACTTTTATTGCACCTTTGGTGTGGCATTTAATGAATTGATTTGGCATTTCCATAGCACATGTTCTGATTCTCTCTGAGTGGTAAATGCTTCATATTTCATCTGAAAACAGACAAAAGATTTGTAGTTATCCAAATTGAGCCATTCCAAAATTTACAAAAGGGCTCCTTTTCTTTCAGATGTGAATAGAGAGGATTACTGGATGTTGAAATAAGCACAAGCCATGTTAAAGTCAGAGCCTGTAGTATTGGCAAGATCTGAACACATGATGGTGTCCATAAAAATTTAAACTTCTGTCAGTGCTTTGTATGCCTCTCCCATGCCAACTCCAAATGTGTTTTCCACTTCTGAAGGAAGAGATGTCTCACAGAAAATACTGTAAATCAGCTCCGAAGCAGGAGAGTTTTCACATTTTTGTAGCTCTCTCCACGATATAGCAAACATGAAAATTAATAAACTAGAAGCCAGCATGTTCCACAGAAGCAGGAAGAAATGGATCTTAAAATGGACATAGAGAGTGTGCAATGCACATTTTTCAAAACGCTGGCGCAGGGAGGGCAAAAAATTACTCTATCCCTGCCATTGTTTTAATGCTGAATGATACATGATTGTGAAGATCAGTGTGAAAAATGCATATGAAAAAGTTTCCTTTCTGATTAACTCATGTTTTCTTTGTGCATGGAAAGAGAAGAAAGACTTATTATCATTCCTGATTACAAAAAATATATAAAAATACCTTTCAACATAAACTGAACTTTCATTGTTGTCAGCATTCAATTTTTCCTTATTTGCCTGAAGCCACATTTTTTAATCATTGTTATATACATTTTTAAATAAGACACTGCATACGGTATTAACAGTTTAAATTTTTTTCATCTAAACAATTTGGGTTTATTTATTTTCCTGTTAGCTTTCAATTGTGTTATATTAAATCCGTAACACAAAGGTTGACACATAAAAGTTTGTCAATGAATATTTATATGTGATATTCTCTGTACACATCATGCAGAAGAGACCAACGTGCCACTTTTTGTCTTTAAACTGATTTTCCTGTGTTGAATTTATGTGAATAAGAAACAAAAATGTCTTCTAATAAAGATGGAAGTAAATGTACTTCATATTATCAGGAAATTGGTACTTGTTCTGGAAAGAGAAATATTTGACTACTGCCTAACAGAATATATCATAATTCTTCCTTTCTTACAAGTAAATTAAGCAAAGAGTGTTTTATTTTAATTTCTTTAATCAGGATTTTTTTTTTTTTTGGTCGCTGAGAACAATGAGTGAGGGCACAACATCGGGAACAGGCAGTGGCAACACACTTGCATCACTTCTTCGCAGCCAGGTGGCAGTGTCCACTTCTGACTTGAATCTCCATATAACTTCTAGATCTGATAGTCTTCAGGATGGATGTTTCCTCAACTTGGTGAATTCCAGTGTAAGGGAATCTAATGCTGTCAAAGGTTCCCTAAAATCACCTGTTTGGTCTACAGGTGATGCAGTAGAATGTGTCATATTATCTGTAGGTGCCAGATGCAAGTATTTTTGACAAATTAGGGCATCGCAGGTAACACTAGAATATTGACATCCAGGCAAGCTATTCACATGCAGTCTGCTTCATCTGATTTTTCAAGGGTTAATATTGAAGGAACTACTGGAGGGGGTCCAGTGCGGGGCCATTAAGATGATTAAGGGCCTGGAGCACCTTCCATGTGCGGAAAGGCTGAGAGAGATGGGTCTGTTTAGCTTGGAGGAGGCTGAGGGAGGGGGTCTTATCAATGCTTATCAATAGCTAAAGGGTGGGTGTCAGGAAGATGGGTCCAGGCTCTTCTCAGTGGTGTCCAGTGACAGGACTAGGGGCAATGGCCATGAACTGGAAAACAAAAGGGTCAGCCTGAACATGAGGAAACCCTTCTTCACTGTGAGGGTGACAGAGCACTGGAACAGGCTGCCCAGAGCGGGGGTGGAGTCTCCTTCCCTGGAGACTTTCAAAAGCCGCCTGGACTTGTTCCTGTGTGATCTACTCTAGGTGATCCTGCTCTGGAAGGGGGGTTGGACTAGATGATCTCTAGAGGTCCTTGCCAACCCCTTCCACTATGTGAATTTGTGATAATGAGGGTTGACTGCAATGTTGCAAAACAGAAAGAGTGGTTAGTTTTCTGAGGCTGAAAAAGAAGAAAAACAAAAAAATCCAAAATTGTACTTTTGCTGGAGGCTGTTTACTTTTACTGTGTTTACCTTTAAACTAAGCTGTGGAATTTTAATCCTAAGAAAACCTATGAAACAGAATTTTGTAGGAAAAAACCACAACAATTAAAACCAAATAAAAAGAGTATTGGAACATAAACAATATGCTCAGATTCAGAAGTAAATACATTCCCTAAATCCAATGTGTCTTAGGAATTCAGACTGTTATATGAGCAATAGATTAATCCACCATTTGAAGAGAACTGTTTCAGTTAGGCATATTACTGAATGATGAGACTGACCACTTTAAAATACTTAATCATATCTTTTAGACTCTGTGGGTAATGAAAGAGAAAGAAACAGGTCCATTATTATATCAAAAGAGTAGTTATATAATGACATCTTAATGCTCATGCTTTCATTTTTGCCACGTACGAAGAAAAGTTAACAGAACAGTAATAAGCATGAATTTCTCTTGCTCCCCAAGAGAAGCCATGTTTCAAATTCTCTGTACAGCTCTGCAATACAGTGGAACAAGGTGCCAGGCGGGGTACGTACTCTTTGGATGACTGAGCAACAGCTACCTTTCTCCTGTGCCTGAGGATCTGGAAAATCCTCCTAGTGTTATGCTCCTAAAACATGAGTAGGGTTGCATCCTATGGCTTGCCTAACCCCCTGCCTGCTTTCCACCTTCTCCTCTCTTTCTTCTTGTGTTTGTCTTGCTTCCTCCTGCCTTCTCCCTGCTGCTGCACAGCCAGTTAGTCTGCGGCCAGACTCCATCACCTACAGCACTGCTGTACTCATCTTTATTTGTGTGGTGAGAATGAACCACATGCTATTCTCAAGCAGCCCTCTGAAGCTGCAGGATTTGTCCCATACTAAGTCTATTAGTCTGAAGTAAAATGCACATGTACAATATTCCACCTAAGCATTTTAAGATTAATGTTTCATCACTATCTCTGGGATATCTGCCTTTTATTCAAAGACAAGATTAATGGTCTACAGGTACTTTCTCTGACATAAAAAGGTACAGAAGAAAAGGGGAAAAGCAAAATATAGTCTAAAATCCAAACTTGCCTATTAACTCGATTATAAGACTGTAATTGAGTAAAATATCTAATTTTTAATGTCAACTAATATAAATAGCTACAATATCTAATATTAATGCTTTAATGAATTATGGTTTATGTTATACTGTAACCCATGCTTTTTTTGTATACTAGATCCACTTTTATGAATTGGAAATTCAGATAAAACCTGAGAACTTATGTAGGATCTGCTTTTCCAGGTGTCTCTTTTCCTTTTAACAACCTAGGGCTTGAGAGGTAAGTCATATTACTACCCCAGTTAAAAGTATTTAATAGATGGTTTGAGATGAGCCATGTATTTTACATTTGCAAATCTAGAAAAGATACCACGTATGATACTACTCCATACAGGTACATAATGACCTTTTCCACTTCCTAACCTATTTATGTTTCTCTGAAAGTTGTGTATGCTTTGCACCTGCTTTACCAGGTACCCCATGCACTCTCTAAGATTTCGTGTTATTCCTGAAAAAGTGTTTAAATAAATTTCAGGAAAATTAATATTTTATTCATCTCTGTCTAAAATTTTAACATTTTCTATTCTGTTAATGAGCAACTGGAGCAGCAAAAGTGGAAGTCTCAGACTTCATGGGGAGTAACAATTACTGGAAGGTAAATGCCATAGAGGTTCCTTGCTCAAGCTACTGAATGTAACAGTTTAGGTCTATTCCACAAAGGCATTAAATGGTATTTACAGTCAAAAAGCATTAGTGAGATCTTCAGTCATTTTAAGACTCGGCTGATCCCTCTCTGATTAACTATAAATGAGGAAGATTAGTTCCATTAATGTTGAGATGGATAACAGCTTTGGGAGCTTCCATTGCTCAGTGGGCTCCAAACCTGAAAAGAAAAAAAGAAAAAAAAAAAAAACAACCCCAAACTCAGGGAGAGAAGAAAGAACATTTTATTTCCATTTAATGCTTATATACTGTCTAAGGGCCTGACTAAGTACATTTTGTTGTCAGTGGCATCAAATCCCACTTTCTCCAGTGTAAGACTGTAGCACCTTTCTTACGGGCAAGGGCAGTGGAAAATTCTCCCTAAGAAAAATGGTCTGAAGCAAAGAAGTCTACAGAGAAATTTGGATGGGTGGACTGGGGCAAGTGAATGATGTACTCTTTCCAGGCTTACAGCATCCCTCTAATGGAGCATATCCTCCTGGAAACCATGCTAAGGCACATGGAGAATGAGGAGGTGATTGGTGACAGCCAACACGGCTTCACCAAGGGCAGATTGTGCCTGACTAACTTGGTGGCCTTCTACGATGGGGTCACGACCTTGGTTGATAGAGGACAGGCAACGAATGTCATTTACCTGGAGCTGAGAAAACTCTTTGATACTGTCCTGCATGACATCATTGTCTTGAAACTGGAGAGACGTGGATTTGACAGATGGACCGCTCGGTGGATAAAGAACTGGCTGGATGGTCACACTCAGAGAGTGGTGGTTAATGGCTCAGTGTCCGAGTGGAGATCGGTCACGAGTGGCGTTCCTCAGGGGTCGGTGTTGGGACCTGTACTGTTTAACATCTTTGCCGGTGACATTGAGGCATTGAGTGCACCCTCAGCAAGTTTGCCGACGACACCAAGCTGTGTGGCACAGTTGACACGCTGGAGGGAAGGGATGCCATCCAGAGGGACCTGGACAGGCTGGAGAGGTGGGCCACTGCCACCCTCATGAAGTTCAACAAGGCCAAGTGCAAGGTCCTGCACCTGGGTCAGGGCAATCCGAAACACAGGTACAGGTTGGGTGGAAAATGGATAAAAGCAGCCCTGAGGAGAAAGACTTGGGGGTACAGGTGGACGAAAAGCTGAACATGAGCTGGCAGTGTGTGCTGGCAGACCAGAAAGCCAACTGTATCCTGGGCTGTATCCGGAGAAGTGTGGCCAGCACGTTGAGGGAGGGGTTTCTCCCTCTTTCCTCTGCTCTAGTGAGTCCCCACCTGGAATACTATGTCCGGTTGTGGAGCCCTCAACATAAGGAAATCAACTGGAGCAAGTCCAAAGGAGGGCCACGAAGATCATCAGAGGGCTGGAGCACCTCTGCTATGGGGACAGGCTGAGAGAGTTGGGCTTGTTCAGCCTGGAGAAGAGAAGGCTCCAGGGAGACTTTATTGCAGCCTTCCAGTACCTGAAGGGGCTACAAGGAAGCTGGGGGGGACTTTTTACAAGGGCCTGTAGTGACAGGACAAGGGGTAATGGGTTTAAATTTAAAGCAGGTGGATTTAGGTTGGATATGAGGAATAAATTCTTTACGGAGAGGGTGGTGAGGCACTGGAACAGGTTGCCCAGAGAAGCTGTGGATGCCCCATCCCTGGCCGTCTTCAAGGCCAGGCTGGATGAGGCTTTGAGCAACCTGGTCTAGTGGAGGGGATTTCCTCCTGTCCCTCCATGTAACTGGATGATCTTTGAGGTCCCTTCCAACCCAAATGATTCTATGATTCTTGCACAGGCCTGCTGCTGCGAAGGTAAGCCTCATGAAACCTGGCTTCCCACATTTTACTGCCCCCTTTCAGGGAAAGTGCTCCCAGCCACCGTAACTTGTCTTTCACTTATGTAAACATAAGTTTACACGTAAACATAAAGTTTACATTTTACAATGTGCAGAAGATGCTGGTTAAGTAAGTGGAAGAAAAAGGTATGCATTTGCATTTTTAGCAAATGATGGTTACTCATGGTTTGACAGTTTAATGGAGGAAAATATAAACCAGTTCTGTTCTTGTCTCTAAAGCAGAGGAGTTTAGAGGAGCTTACATTTTCCCTTTGTGATTTTTCAAGGAATATCTTCATTGCTCCCCAGAGAGCTGAAATGGAGGATGCCTGGTACGAAAAATGGTCCTCCGAGAAAAGTCTGGGGTGGCAGAAGCTGTGTTTGTGGCATGTCTGAAGAATAGCAAGTGTGAGAGGAAAAATGGAACTTGGAACATTATGAAGGTTATGGAAATACACAGGAGATGAGTGGTAGGATCGTGTGTGTGTACATTACTGTAACTTATGAAAGGAGAAGGTAAGAATACAAATTGAGCTTGAAGAAAGGTTGAAAAGAGCAGAGACCAAGTAGAGAACGTATTAGACATGCAAGGAGCATCAAGTGAGACTCCCAAGCTTTCTGAAGCTTATTTCTATCTGCCTCATGTCTTCTACAAACTCAATCACATGAACTAAGGAAATACTAATATCAAATGAAGGTATAGAAAATCAAAACCATTGCAGAAAAAATAACCTAACTGAAATGACAAAAAATGCAAATTATTCAAGATTTTAAAGGAGGAAACCAATGTGATCAGAAAGAAGTTGTCGGGCAGAATAGTGTAAATGAAAATGAAAATATTTGAAATATTTATTTGTTCTTGTGACTCATGACCTTGACTCCATGACACCTAGAGAATTGATTTCTAAAATCTGTATTATATACTTTTTTACCAGAGAATACTTGCACAATATGCCATTAATGTCCAAATAATGTTCATCAGAATCTAAAGAAGTAGAAAAAACATATATCATGTTCAAAGCAGCACTGGGTGTCAAGGCTGAGTAATCTGAAAGATGCCTCCTTTCAAATACTGGGTGCTATGAATTTGGGATGTCCTTTTTCTGTCATGGAGTGGGAAGGAGGGCAGAAAGAAGAACATGCGTATTTGTGTTTTTATTGTTCCCGAAAGATTAAGGAGTTACACTTCATTAACAAGTCTTTTAACAAGTGTGATTACATTCCCAACTCAGTTTATTTAAAGAGAGAATTACATTCAGGTTTGTTATATTTACACGCTAATAGCTTGCGATATTTTTGGACTTTATGCAGTATAGTTTAAAATTTATTTTACTGGTGACTAAAGGTAGTTTCTATGGTTACAAACACAGTTTCAATTTTTGCCTTTAAAAAGATAATGATTTTTCATATTGAAACAAAAGGAAGGCAAAAGCAATTTAGCAGGAATAGCAATTTCATGTCACTTTCTTTCTATTTTTTATAGTTCACTTAATTTATGTACCTTATAGGATTGGTGAAAAAAGTTTTTGTTGGAAAAGTTTTCTTGTAATAAAAATGCAGATGGATTGAAATTTTGCAGGATATTGTAATTTTTGTAGTTTTAGTTTTCTGAAGAGGAAGATAGATTCAGGGATAATTAATTAATTATTTAACTATTCCCCTTCTGATAACTTTAAAATATAAATAGCCAATACACTGCAAGCATGGGTAGAGATAAGAGTTCATTGTACTTTGGCTCATTAAACAAAAGAACGCTGTGCCTCAACTGTCAGTTGGGATGACAATATTGGCCCTGAGGCAATGGCAGGGCATCAGATTGGGATACTGCTGGAAGTGTTAATTACTTGTCCCTTCCTCTCTGTGTTTTGTTGCCCTCAAGTGAGGAGGAATTAAAAGTCAAATTGCTGTCCAGTTTATATCCACACACAAGTTGTTCTACGTCTCCTTTTCACACATCTCCTTTCATTTTTTGAAATTTAATCAGCAGTAACAAGGTCTTGAGACAATAGTGCTGAAAGAAACGCAGAAAATTTTTCAGATGTATTTATAATATTTTGAAAGAATGGCTATTAATACCATGCATTTAATTTTTTTTTTTTTTGAGGGAAATCAGAAAGTAGATACAAATTACCAAAGGACTGTACCTGATGAACATGGGCAACTAGTGCTGCAAGAGTATACTTGCACTGCTGGAGCTTGTGTCAGAAGGAAAAAAAACCCTACTCTTCTCAACCTCTGTAGTCTCAAAAATTTCTTTCAGTGTCAAAACCGTGAAAATAAGAGTTGCGTGCAGTGATGTGAGCTACAGGCACTTTAAGCTTGTTGCAAAATGAGGCTTCATTTCATATAGTCAACGTTTGCTGTTTTTCCAGGCACAGGCTACATTTTTGATCACTTGGCTTCTTTAGTTGATTTTGCTGGAGGCTGTGAGCACAGATACACAGTCAATATTCACTTTAATAAGTAAATTTCCTAGCAGCAAGAAAATCATATTATAACCTCACCTGAACTGACCTCTGGTCTCAAAGCCCTTTTGGCAATAGTTTTTTATCCACAAATTCTTTGACCTTTCAGTGCTGCACAAATATATGGATCACCTGTAAATGCCACTCAAATGTTGTGCTGAGATTTAAACACCTGAAAATTTATGCTTGGAGCATAATGGTTTGGATCTGTTGTAAAAAAAAAAAAAAAAATAACAAGAATAATCTTCATCTCTAAGATGTACAACGCAGTGCAAATTGTGGGAAACAAAATTTTCAGCTGACATGAAGACTGTTGACTTTGACGACATTTCATTGAGAATTTGAGCTGAAGACCTGTGAATTTTATCTTGTTTTTACAATAAGAAATATTGTCCTATCAAGTCACACAGCATTGTCCTCTATGTAGTGCTGCTGTGTTACATATGTTGCAGTGGTGTAACCTCAGTGATGTTTATCTAGTTTTTTTTGTACTTTTATATATCAAAAAATAAAAAGACCCCCATCATTCTAATTTTGGTCCAGTGTTTGGACCAAAAGTGTGATAGAAATGAAAGCTATTATTGTACTCAGTATTAAATAGAGAAAAAATAAAAAAGAAAAATATGAGAGAAAAAAAGAAAAATAAATAAAGTTTCCCTTCCTACTCTTTTCTGTTTAACACAGAATACTGTTCTAGTTCATAATCCTTGAAGGTGGTATATACTTCCAGTGTAGTATTAAGTAATCAGTTGTTATAATAAATCATAAAACACGACATGGGCAGACGAATTTTTCTAACTAACATTAATTATTACTAAAATATACTGTAATGTAAAATGTAGTATAGTATGTTAATAATACACACCTTATGTTTATTTTAGTATAGAAAATCTATGTACTATTGAAAATATAGAATAAAGGCTTATAGTAAAATCACTTTCGGCTAGATTTTGACCTTACAGTCCTCAATCCTGCTTTGTTATGTTGCTCTGCTAACTGATGTTACTTCTTTAAAGCTCAGCTGACAAGTATATGTCTCTTACAACAGTTTAATTTAGCATCTTGATATAGATTTTACAGTAATTACTGCCAGAGGGTTGTGAATCTGTGTGAATGGATATGAATTGAAATCTTTGACAAGCCTGGTGACATTCAGAATGTATTCTTTGCAAAGCATTTTAATTTTGCAATAATTCTACTAAATTTAATTAGTGCAGTGTCAGGATGGCAGATGAGGGTATTATACCATGTTTGGCCTATCCACAGTTCATTAACTTCTATAAACATTTGACAGTCTTTTTTCAATATCCAGGAAATCAAATAAATGTTCAAGTACATACTAATGAGGACCACTCCAAACTTCTTTATCTTGAGAGAGCATTTAAATTGCTCAAAAATCTCATGTTTACAGGTAATAAAAGCCTTCAAAATGTGACAAAGGCATGCAAAGGCAGTATATATGGTTGTGTTGTTGTCCCTTGTGATTTAACATTAGAACCATAGTTGAAATGCTTCCTGTGGTTACAAAGGTAGATATAATGAGTGGTAATGATCTGTCAATGGTAAGATCTGGTAAGTGCTGACCTGTGCTAAAATGGAGATTGAACAAGGTGGCTTGAAGGACCTTTTGGGCCTTGAAGGTGTAAATATCTACAAGAGATAAAGTGTGTCTCATTCATAATAAACATGCAAATGTATACACAATGCCGTATGAATGCAAAGCAGCTGCAAATCTTCCCACATACATGTTTTACACATACTGACCACAACACTGGGCATGAAAATATCTTTTTGCAGTTCTTTTCACAGCTTCATAAAGCTTAGGAATAGATTTAGGATCCAAGTATTATAGCTCTGTGTCATAGGTCTGCTACATATTTTCTGTGTATTTGGTCAGTGGGTTGAACTATAATTCATCACAACTTTCCATCTGTGGAAGGAGATAAAACCAGATTGGGTTTTGGTTGGTTGGTTTGGTTTGGTTTTTTCCTATAGAGATGAAGTAAAAATAACCCATAATTTACTCAGCATAGATGAAAGTTTCATGAAAAGCCATCATTTACCATAGCAGACAAAATTAGAACACCAGTCAAGCCAAAAACATTGAAGTGATGTGAAAGTTTGACTAGGTTTTACTTTTTTTTGTTTTGAAAGTATTGACAGGAGCAGTGACTAATGAGTACAAGGAAAATAATTTCTAATAATTTCATTATTATTTCATATACATGGAAGATCTTCAAACATAGGAAACATTTACTCTGCTGAAATTAGTACTCTTTTTGGTTGCCCCCAAAAAAGCCTTGGATGGATCCCAGGGTTTCAAACTAACTTTGGCAGTTAACTCGAGGAGACTAAATCAAGAGTCTAACTAATGCAGGACCATCTGCAGACAGTGTCAAGCTGGAGAGTTAGTAGTTTCCTGGCATCACATCAGACCCAAATTGACTTTGGCATTACCCATTTTTCCCTACTTTAGCAACGTACGGCAGAAAGGTAGCCCGAATCCAGACGTTGTGGTCCATCCTCTAACTCTAAAGGGTCTGTTAAAATTTTCACTCATTTTCACAGGAATTGATGATGCTCATTTACTTCATACAATTTATTCCACAAACTGTGAAGCCAAACAATGCATGATGGAAATAACAGAAGAATGAGGTGAGCTCAATCTCCCAGTTAAAAAGAAAAACGTCACTCTTTCTGTCGTATCACCATGCTGATGGCTGGAAGTTTTCTCCCATTACACATATACTCTAGGAAAACTTTATGTAGAAAACAAATGATTATTTTTATTAGAAGATCAAGCAAGTTCTCAGCTATGCAAATACAATTGTGTTGTCATATTAAGCATATGTTTGGTTGCTCTAAGCATCATTTGTTCTTAACTGGCTGATGAAATGTAGGTGATCTCTAATGTACACATAAACCCACGTATGGAGTTTGGCTTGTGCAAATTAATTGAGAAAATATAGACAATCCAAATTATCCAGGAAATCAATGTGAAGCCCTGTTTTTGATATTCTGTTTGTTCATGCCTTAGTTTTCTTCTTCCTGTGCATATCTCAGTATTGTCCTTCTCTATCTTCTAGTTTGGGTACAGCTGTAACACTGTGACAAGCAGTTATGTTCCCCACCACCCAGTACAGGGAATTGTTTCTGTTGTGCCAGAAACTGTTTCTGGCAACCCCCAAGAAGACTTGTGCTTGGCTCCATACCTTTCTAAAAAAAATCTAAAAGCCAAACCCCAGATATATTAAAATTCTTTGATATTTACTTAAACTGTAAGAAATATTTTCTGAAGTAACTTCTTTCTTTATGGGTTTTCTTTGCATTAGGGTAAAGGATTCGATTTTCAGAAAATTCTAAGGTATGTGCTCTAAATGGCTCAAAATAATAAATGCAATATTTATTTTAAATACATCTTTTCCCACTCCGTTATTCATTCCTTTCCTAATTTTATCTTTTCTTTTACTTAGAAGTTCTCTTTCTTTTCTAAAGCTTTCTATTTCAGACAGTCATTTTTGCTCAGTTCCTCTGTTCCTGCTATCAGGAACAGGAACTGTCTATGCGGAAACAAGCAGATCTTTGGGACTCTTTAGTCTCCAACCACTCTCAGTCCCAAGGCCAAAAGCTCTGTAGATCTGTTAATATCTTTCACTTCTGCAATCACGGCCTGTTTGTCCTTGGCTCTGATGTATTATATCCTTGGAGCTATCTTGTCTTACTGAGGCAGAAATCCACCCGTGTTCTTCTGAGGAATGGATACATTTGGAGGCTATATTAATTAAAATATGATCTTGCATTTTTTTGTTTTAATTTACAGTGTCCACAATATGGTATTTTTTTCTAGATTTCTAGCAATAAT
The DNA here is from genome assembly GCF_000690775.1 of Eurypyga helias. Taxonomy (NCBI): domain Eukaryota; kingdom Metazoa; phylum Chordata; class Aves; order Eurypygiformes; family Eurypygidae; genus Eurypyga; species Eurypyga helias. The sequence continues at coordinate 55,051 of NW_010266399.1, forward strand.
CACCTCAAATTTAAGAAAGGTAATCAGCAATACTATATTGTGGCTCCCCCTGATTTAAGGAGAGTGAAATAAACTCTATAACATATGGTAAAATTACAAAACAGATTTTATGCCATGTCCCATGTCTTTCCAAATCTGCTAATTAGTCAGATATTTAAAATGAAATTACTGGAGAGCATAGACTTTTTAACAGATCACTGTGTATGCCAATATTTGCTCCCTAGTCAAGACTAACAGTTTGTTTTTTTTCTCCGTATCATTTCTAACGTTCTTTGCATCCCAAAGCTTACATGAGGCCCATCAACAAGTTCATAATCTGTATTACATCTATTTATTCCTTCACTCTTTCTTCATCTTTAGTGAAGTTCCATATTGTTTCCCGCTCATCTATAGTTGCCTAGCAAACAGCTCTCTTGGCACCCAAATTCACACTTGCTCTTTAAATACCTCTGCCTATCTCTATCATTAAATCTCTTTCTTTCTCATTTGCTTAATGACTATTCAGAAGGCCAAGAACTTGTCTTTTATGAAGTGGTTCACAAGCCACATTCCTCAAAGCAGAGGGAATACATTTGAGTGTCAGCTTCTGGGACCCTACTACAAGCCTGAGGAGTGGAAAGGCTTCTAGATCTGGGGACTGCTTTGCAAGCTGGGTGGAATTTCTGGCTGCATCCCATAAGTGTCATGGAAACCCTTTAAGCAACTCAGGCACTTATTTTATTAAAGTAATCCTTTGGAAAGGAAAGGCAAAGTAATATTTACATTTTGGGCTGCATTTTTTTCCTGATGAAATTAAACATTTATTTTGCTTCGTGTTTTATAACAACATCAGTAACAAAACAGAGTGCATTTACTGCTGCTCTCCACTCTGAAAGCATAACTGTAATTTTGAAATATACTGGCTGTAGCAAGTACAGACAGTACTTTCAGACTGGACTACTTGTGTTCTTTTGACTGATTTCACTGAAGCTGAAGTAATTTAGATAGGAATGATCTATACTGATTTACTTATGTGATTTAAGTATCCAATCTAATATGTGGCCCAAGTTAGATGGCTCCTTTTAGATCTCTTTATCTGTATATTTTAAATCAAATCACATTACTTCCAAATCTTATAAAAGGATTGAGCCTGTCTGTTTTCAGTAAAATTAGGTCTTTGAATGGAAGTGGTATATGAACTGTTGCAGTTTCCATCCAACCTGGTTTATAGGTTCACAGAGAACTTGTTTGTCTGGAACTGACAAATGGATTTTCACAAAAAAATTAGTAAATGCTGAGATAAAGAGAAAACAAAATATGAAGCTCTGTAAGGAACAAAAAATTTTTTTTAGGAATATAATTTTTAACATTTTAATCACAATAATGAAAGAATCTGCATGTTTTTACTTTTAAAAAACAGGGCTATTTCTGCAATAAATGACCCACTAGGTATCATGTGTTGTCCATTTCTTTCTGCATGTTTAGACAGAGGTTTTTCCCATAGCCTTGAAAACTTCCTTTATTGGCTTCAAGAAGGTAGAATATGCCTGACCAACTCCCCACACTGCACTGCAGTAGTACTACTCTCTGGGAAGAAATTCCTTAGTATTTTTATTTCTTCAGGGCATACAGACTTACTCAATTTTCCTTTAAGACATTTTTGAGACACTTCTGTAACAGACCTAACTCTTAGAATGTGTGACACCTTTATAAACAGGATAAACAACATAAACATTACCAACACCCTGGAATTGGTAACTGGGATTTTCAACAATACTAAATGCAATGAGTGCATGAAAAGGTACCCTTCCAAACCTTCCTAATGTAAACCATGATACTGAGGATTATAGAAATTATTTTTCCGAGCAAACAATGTTCTAATGAATAAGAATCGTAGAATCACTGAGGTTGGAAATGACCTTTAAGATCATCAGGTCTAACTGTTAACCTAACACTGTCAAGTCCGCAATTAAACCATGTCCCTGTGTGACACATCTACATGTCTCATTAATACTTCCAGGAATGGTAACTCAACCACTTACCTGGACAGCCTGTTCCAATTCTTGATAACCTTTTCCCATGAAGAATTTTTTCTTAATATCCAATCTATACCTCCCCTGGTACAACTTGAGGTTGTTACCTCTTGTAGTGTCACTTATTACTTGGGAGAAGAGACTGACGCTCACCTCTCTGTAATCTCCTTTCAGGTAGTTGAAGAGAGCAATAAGGTGTCTCCTCAGCCTCCTTTTCTCCAGGCTGAACAACCTCAGTTCCCTCAGCTGTCCCTTACAAGACTTGTGCTCTGACCATTCCCCAGCTCTGCTGCCCATCTCTGGACATGCTCCAGCACCTCAATGTCTCTTTTGCAGTGAGGGGCCCAAAACTGAACACAGTATTCGAGGTGCCGCTTCACCAGTGCCCAGTACAGGGGGACAATCACTGCCCTAGTCCTGCTGGCCACACTGCTCCTGATGTAGGCCAGGATGCCATTGGCCTTCTTGGCCATCTGGGCACAGTGCTGGCTCATATAAAGCCAGCTGTTGAACGATACTCCCAGGTCAAGGGTTTTCAGGAGCTGACTTTAGGACATTAAACTTCAGACCACTGCAATTACCTACAGTCCAAAGTGCTGTGTTTTGGATAAATATGCTTAGACAGGGCTAAAGTGAATAACAGAAATGCTCCCTTTAGGGTCCCTATGATTATTTCATAATAAAAGAAGTCTCAGTCTCAGACGTACAATAGCCATTGTTGTAAATGTGATATTATTGAAGAAGAAAAGGTACTGTTCAGTTCCAAGTGCAGCAATGCTGATAACATAGCACTAAAACTATTGAATTTAGCTGTCTGATAATGTTAGAAGATATTTTTCAGACCAGGTATAGGACTAAACTGAAAACTAGTGAGATGTTGCCTGGCGGAGAGGGACCTGGGGGTGTTGGTTGACGGCCGATTGAACATGAGCCAGCAGTGTGCCCAGGTGGCCAAGAAGGCCAATGGCATCTTGGCTTGTATCAAAACCAACATGGCCAGCAGGTCCAGGGATGTGATTCTCCCCCTCTACTCGGCACTGGTGAGGCCGCACCTCGAGTACTGTGTTCAGTTTTGGGCCCCTCACCACAAGAAAGACATTGAGGTCCTGGAGCGTGTCCAGAGAAGGGCCACAAAACTGGTGAAGGGTCTGGAGAATATGTCTTATGAGGAGCGACTGAGGGAACTGGGCTTGTTTAGCCTTGAGAAGAGGAGGCTGAGAGGAGACCTGATCACTGCCTACAACTACCTGAAAGGAGGTTGTGGAGAAGTGAGTGTTGGCCTCTTCTCCCTAATGACAGATGATCGGACGAGGGGGAATGGTCTCAAGCTGCGCCAGGGGAGGTTTAGATTGGATGTAAGGAAGAAGTTCTTCACCGAAAGGGTTATCACGCACTGGAACAGGCTGCCCAGGGAGGTGGTGGAGTCACCATCCCTGGATGTGTTTAAGAGACGGGTGGATGAGGTGCTGAGAGATATGGTTTAGTGGTGGACAGATACGGTTGGACTGGATGATCTCTAAGGTCTTTTCCAACTTAGTGATTCTATGATTCTATGATTCTATGTTAGTATCTAATTGTCCAAATAGATAGTAAAGTTCAACTTGAGGCCAATTTTCACCCTTGTGTAGCTAAAAAACATTAAAAAAAATTCAAACAAAACTTATTTTAGAACAATAATCCTTCACTTAAACAAGAATAAAAACATTGGAATTAGGATTTTATTTATTTTTTACTAGTTTTGAGTTCCAATTTCTGACTAGTTTATACAGAAATTAAAAGAGATTTTTTTTTTTTTTTTGAGTAAAATAGAAGTAAATTAAATAGATGACACATTTAGGAAGGAAAGAAAGAGCAATTTTATGATAATTCCTTCAAGGATCAAGAAGGTGTGTTTTGATATAATTTTACCTTCTGTTTTCCCAAAGTAGGATGGGACCACTCAACCAAAGAACATGGCTCTGCTGTCTCTGAAGGATCAAGATAATTTCAAAATTAAAATGAATGCATTTATAATTAAAAAATGAAAAATTAATGGAAAAAGGGAAGATAACTATTTCATTTTTAATAACTTAAGAGCAACAATAAGACTACCTATGACATAATATGCAACTGAAAATATTTTTTAAATGTTCTCCATTCAGAGACTATGAGTGAGAGAAGATTAATTTGTCCAAGAGACAGAGCACATGATTTTGGAATATTATGGAATTTAAAAATGTTTCATTGAGATGAACTGATAGTGGTTTTAACACTACAGTGTTATCAACTTATGAGCTACCTTCTGGTGAGAAGAAATAACCACTTTCCAAAAGTTAACTCATCAAAAAAAAGCAAAAAATAAGCAATTGCATCTTTGTTTTATTTTCGCATGACATATTAGTCATCTTCATGAAGTTTGCCTGCAGTTATCAGTATTTAATGTGCAGACTTTGTGCAGTGAGAAGTGTACAGATCTACAGAAAAACATAGGAAATGTTCTGGGCCAGCAGTGTGATTCTTCTGGCCCCATATTCTCTCTCTGATGGTGGCAGAAGAAGATGCTGTTTAGGGAGAGCACAAAAGCCTGGCCAGTTGCTAAGGCCTGCCTCCTCCTGCTACGCCTGCAACCAGAAAGGGTGTAGTTTGCCAGGTAGTGGCTACATTTCTCATCCAGATCTTCCACCCTGTGTTTATACATTCATCTTAACCTTTTTGAACTGGCTGCTGCTCTTCACCATGTCATGGCAACAGGTTACAAAGGTCTCCTGCTCACAGTGTAAGGAAGTGTTCCATTTGATCTGTTTTAAAATTGCCTCCTTCTCATTTTCTTAAGTGCCACCAGTTTTCATACTGTGGGATTAGGTAAATAACATTAGTGTTTATTTAAGTTTTTTTTTTCAAAGTCTTGACCATGTGTCTCCAGAGCTGTGTCCTGCCCAAACTGTCATCTGAGGCCTTTCTGGTTCTCTCTTCTCAGGCAACTGCTCCAACGCTTTGATCATATTTTCTCTCTCTCTTTTTTTTTTTTTTGGTCACTTCTCTAACACCACTACATCTATTTTGAGATGCAGGATAAGAATTGTACACAACAGCAAAGATGCGGGAACACCAAGTTTTTCACAGTTGAAACGTTGCACCCACTGTCTTGTTCTCAGTACTTTGCTTGATAACTCCCTATGTTTTTCTGCTGTCTTATGAGGGATGGAAGCAAGAGTCACTCTGCTGTATTTCCAGGGTCCCCCCTTCAGCCCTCTATGTAGACGGGAATTATATGAGAACCTCCCAGTGTCTGGCACAGCAATAGTTTGCAATTGTGAGTTACACACTTTGCCCAGAAGATTTGCAATTTCATACTTGAGTAACTTAGGTCTTAAGTAAATGCCATCCGGTTATGGGGATTTATGACCTTTTTTATTTTGTTTTATAATTCCTGTATATTTTCTTTGAGTTGTCTAGTCCCTCTTACCGATCACCTACAAAAAAGTGCATTACATGGAGGAATCTGTCCAACAGATCAGTTAAAAACCTGCATGAAGAAATCTTTGTGTTTCTCTGATAAAGCCTCATCACACCTGAGCAAACCTTTAAAAAGTTTGTAATCAGGCATTGCTTTTGATGTATTCAAATAATTTATTATTTGGTTTGAGAATCATTTTCAAGGTGTTCTGTCATTTCTCCTTTAGCTATCCTGAATTCCTGTTTATATTTGACCTGCCATATTTTTCTGACTTTCCTTTTCTCATCCTTAGCAATAGGCTATCCTTTTTCTTGAACTCATGTATCTATTTAGTTAATACTTAAAATAAAACACTTGTATTTCTGTCCAGAGATGCACTGTCTTTCTTCAGACATGTGCATTGCCTTGAAATTTACCTCCATCCCCACTTTGGGAAAACATGAGCTGGGCTGTCTTCAGTTTAAACTTCAGGGTAAACAGAGTAAATTCTACAAGGTGAACACCTGGTAGAATTGTAGAATCATAAATTGGTGTGTTTTGGAAGTAACCTTAAAGATGATCTAGTTCAAACTCACGTGACACAGGCAGTGACACTTTCCATTGGACCAGATTGCTCAAATCCTCATCCAACCTGGCCTTGAACACTTCCAGGGATGGGACAACCACAACTTATCTGGGCAACCTGTTCCAGGGTTTAACCACCCTCATAGCAAAAAATTTCCTCCTGATAACTAGTCTACATCTACCCGCTTTCAGTGTAATCCTGTTACCCCTTGTTCTGTCACTACAGGCCCTTGTAAAAAGTACCCTAGCATTCTTGTAGGCCCCTTCAGGTACTGGAAGGATGCTTTAAAATCTCACTGGAGCCTTCTCTTCTCCAGGCTGAACAGCCTGTCCCCACAGGAGAGGTGTTCCAGCCCTCTGATCATCTTCGTGGCCCTTCTCTGGAACTTGTTCGTAATCTTGTTACCCCTTGTTCTGTCACTACAGGCCCTTGTAAAAAGTACCCTAGCATTCTTGTAGGCCCCTTCAGGTACTGGAAGGATGCTTTAAAATCTCACTGGAGCCTTCTCTTCTCCAGGCTGAACAGCCTGTCCCCACAGGAGAGGTGTTCCAGCCCTCTGATCATCTTCGTGGCCCTTCTCTGGAACTTGTTCCAAGAAGTCCATGTCTTTCTTTTGTTATGGCCCCAGAGCTGAATGCAGTACTCCAGGTGGGTCTCCCCAGAGCAGAATCATCTCCCTCAACCTGCTGGCCGCACTTCTCCTGATACAGCCCAGGATATGGTGGTTTTTCTGGCCTGCCAGCGCACTCTGCCGGCTCATGTTCAGTTTTTCGTCCACCAGTACCCCCAAGTCCTTCTCCTCAGAGCTGCTCTCTCTCCACTCTCCACCCAGCCTCTACTTGTGCTTGGGATTGGCCCAATCCAGGGCCAGGCCCTTGCACTTGGCCTTGTTGAACTCTTTGATGTTGGCAGTGGCCCACCTCTCCAGCCTGTCCAGGTCCCTCTGGATGGCATCCCTTCCCTCCAGCGTGCCGACTGCACCACACAGCTTGGTGTCAGCAAACTTGCTGAGGGTGCACTCAATGCTGCCATCTGTGTCACCAGGAAAGATGTGGAATAATGCCATTCCCAATACTGACTCCTGAGGAATGCCACTCATCACTGATCTCCACTTGGACATTTTGTTGTTCACCACAACTCTTTGAATGCAACCATCCAGCCAATTCCTTATCTACTGAGTGGTCCATCTGTCAAATCCATGTTTCTCCACTTTTATCTTCCGTGGTACTTCAAGGGATGCCATTTGGTATCCCACATTCAGATTATATTTTCAGAAAAAAAGTTTGCCTCTATTAATTGGTGTTTGGTTCAGTAGGCATGGCATTTTCTGCTTTTATTATCTGAGAAAATGAAATTGCTGAAATTAAAATAACATCAAAGATTCATCAAGTGGAAAAAACCACCAAAACCCAAACCTTATTTAATACTTTCCAAATCTTTGATGATGAACCTTTCCATGTGGCTGTTAAGATAATTTCTCTAAGCCGAGAAGGCAGTGACTGCTACCATACACCATCTCTGACACTGTTGAAAGAAGCTGGACCATATTATCCAGCAATACCTTGGGGGATGCATCAGCAAGTGAATTATTATTCTTTTATTTTCTCATCAAGCAGGAAGACGATTCTTAGCTTAAAGAGATCAATAGTGATAAATTCTGATTTCACACTGAAGTTGTTTCAGAGTTTAGGAGATTAAAGACAAGAAAATATATATTCATTAAAAATACATAGAGAAATATATGAAACTACCAAAGATAGAAAACAGAACAATATACTAAATGCAGGACAAGTAGCTAGTTATCCATTTGAAATATAATGTTTTTACTCCTATTTTCACATTCTCAATGGGTTAGCTTTCTTCAAAGGTTAATGTGCACAATATTTCAGTTTTGATAATAAAATTCCTTTCCATCTCCTGTTTGTAAAACAGGCTTATAAAATATAGAATGGAAAGAGGCAATACTTCTTAATCATTCCCGTAAATACTTTGGGTTTTTTTCATACTGTGAGATTTGTTTTAATACACAGTATGTTTTATAAAAATACCAAGTCTCTGTTTTAATTGTTCTGAACTTCATAGCTTATAATTACTAGACTCTTCACTAGACTCTTGACCAAATTCTGTTCTAATTTACATTTAAGATTTTTCATTGATTTTTACTGGGGCCTCATCTAAGCCTAGTGTGGCAAAATACCTAATGAAATATAATGAAATGTCTCTATCAACATCAGTTTAGGGGCATTCTAAAATACAGGTCTGTGGAATACACATCAGTTTGGGTGTTTGTAGGTTGTTGCACAGCAGCAACCTACATAGAGGTTGTATCTTAATTATAAGGTTCAAAACATGAAAAATATATGTCAGAAATAAGGTTAGGTAACTTAAATGAAGCCACTGAAAAAGGCCTATTTTGACAAGGCTCTTGATAAACACTGTTGAAAATAAAATGAGACAAGATTCAATATATATTATTATGGTAAGCAATATACAATAGTTCGTCTTCAATTAATTTTTAGAAAAATGAACTACAATAAAGGAATATAAATATATAATTAAAAATGTATTAATTGCAAACTATTAAATATTTTATTGTAGCAGATTGGAATAATTACCCTACAGTACATCGCAAGACCATCTAATCTATGTACAATGTCATCACTAAAGTAATTTTGAAGAAAATTTGTATTTAATCAGCGATTGTGTCTATCTGAGGTCCATTAGCAACATACAGGTACATGATTTTTTTTTCTGCAGAGATGTCATTGTTTAACGCAAGCTGGCAACTCAGCACCATACGACTGCTTGCTCACTTCCCCTACAGTGGGATGGGGGAGAGAACTGCAAGAGTAAACAAGAAAACTCGTGGGTTGAGATAAAGACAGTTTAATAGGTAAAGCAAAAGCTGAGCACACAAACAAAAGAAAAGAAGGAATTCATTTGCCACCTCACATCAGCAGGCAGATGTTCAACCCTCTCCAGGAAAGCAGGGTTCCCTCCTGCATAACGGTTACTTAGGAAAACTAATGCCATCACTCTGAACATCCCCACCTTCCTTCTTCTTCCCCCAGCTTCACATGCTGAGCATGATGTCATATGATATGGAATATCCCTTTAGTCATTTGGGTCAGCCATCCCAGCTGTGTCCCCTCCCAGTTTCATGGGCACCCCCAGCCTACTCATTGGTGGGGTGGTGTGAGAAGCAGAGAAGGCCTTGAGTCTCTGTAAGCACTGCTCAGCAGTAACAAGAGCATCTCTGAGTTATCAACACTGTTTTCAGCACAAATCCAAACCATAGTCCCGTACCAGCTTCTATGAAGAAAATTCACTTTATGCCAGTCAAAAACAGCACAAGGGAGGACACAGTTCACTTATGATGTAAAGATATTTCTCCAAAGAGATATACTTGAAATGTTTCTTGGCAGAGCATCATATGACATTTGTAAACTGTGTAGAAAACAGTACAGTGTTATCCCATGCTAAAGACCTTTCTTAAGATGTCTTTTATGTGTTAATATGTAATTATTGCAGAAAAAAACCCACTTGTGTCCCCTCTCCCTCCTAAAAGGAGGCTGATCACATAAGCCTGTTGCTATTACTTGGAATTCATATTTTTAAAAATTTCTTCTCCCTCTAAGAAGAGTTTTTTTGGGAACTTGTTAAAAACATGAATATCTTTTTCTCCTAAAAGCCAGAACACAAAAAGTATTACAAAGAGAAGAGGATGATAAAGTGTTTCAGGTCTGTGCATTTTTGTCTGACAGGTCTTACTGAAGAGGTTAATGGTGGGGCAGTATGTCTACTCATCCATGATGTTCAAGCAACCTGCCATATTCAGACAACGATGGTTGGAGTAGAAGCTTGAGATTACAGCTATTGCAAAAGCAACAAAAGCACTATTTTCACAGGTCAGTGGTGAATCATAGCATCATAGAATGGTT
>NW_010266400.1:0-19713 GCF_000690775.1 Eurypyga helias
CGGTCGGGAGCGTCTGGTCAGCGGGGCCCTCCGGCCGCTCCCTCACGGGGCGCTCGCTTCGCCGGCGTTTTTCTGAGCCGTATCTGATGAGGCCTGCCCTCTGCCTGGCTTTTCCCACAGCAGCTGCCCGGTGGAGCCTGCCTTCTCGCCTCCAGACAGGCGCGATAGTTGAAGAATATGAGTCTCTACAACTTGGACCGCTTTCGCTTTGAGAGGAAGAGAAGAAAGTCGGAGCAGGAAACTGTGTCTCCTTCGGCAGCCCAGGAGCAGGCAGCTCATTCTGCGGCAGCGGGTGGTGCTGGAGGGGATGAGGATGAGACTACAGATGATAGCAACAGGCCAGATACTCCAGCTTCGGATGTGACAGTGATAACTGGTGAGTCAAGTGTTTTGCTTGTGGTCTAGGAACAGTGGAAGTACTTCATTTCTCGAAATATAAAATAATCGTTGCCTTCCCCCTCCCTCTGCTTGTTGCACAAATGTGCTTTCCTGTGCACGTGTATTTCACAGCAATTTCCACAAAAGTATCCTTATTTGTAATGGTGCTTGCTCTAATTGAACGTGTGCAGTTACAGTCAAGTTGGAAACCTTCTGATGACCAAAGCTGAAATGTGTTTGGGTTGGTTTTTTTGGTTTTTTTCAGATGAGTGAGCAAGCTACAGTTTGAATGTTTAAAGTATGTTAAGCTTTCCTATTGATTAGTCACCTTTACTGACATTCATTTTACGCTAATATATTAACTCAGGGTTTTCAAAGAAAAAATGTTTGTTGTCTGATAAATGCAACACCACATAGACTTAACTGTTTCACTAGAGTCCTAGGCTAATTCAATGTCAAATGTCACAGATAAGATTGAAAGGAAAGAAAACAGTTTCTCTTCAGTTGGGCCTGGTTTTGCAGTGAGCTGAGAAGGCTGTGCCGATTCTCACAAGCTGACTGTGTTCATAGTTTCGCAGCACTGTTTGTCCCCTTTTCTGGCAGTAGCTTGTGGTTTTCATGGACATGTGAAAAACTTGTTTGTGTAGTAATTTATTAGTTTGTTTGGCTGATACACTAGAGATGCGTTGCTTCTCTTTAATTTCATCAGTTAATGCTAATAAACAACTTAACAGCTGTCAGCTGCATAATGGCATTCACCAGTAGCTTTTTTCTTACTAAAGGAATAATAAGAAAGAAAAATAATTTGCTGCTGATCATTTTCTAAGTTTTGGACATTTCATATAACTTGTGATACAGATGTCAAGATACACGTGTTATTGGAGAGATCAGACAGACTTTGAGGATGCGTTTAGTCACTAATGTAGCAACAATATTGGTTGTTGCTGTTGAAATACCGTTGTTTTACATACAGCCTTCCCTTGATGGAAGGCAGTTTATCATAGTACCTTATCTATGTGATAACAGCGAAGCTTTCATGTACAAGGAGGAGTTCCTCTTTTAAAGGTGAGCCAAATCAATATTATAGTAGATGGTTATTTACTATTCCATGAGTTTTGGTTTCGTGCAGGTTGTTTTCGGTTGACTGGAGTGCTTCATATTTACGTTTAGTAAATCATAAAATCATGGAACGGTTTGGGTGGGAAGGAACCTTAAAGATCATCTAGTTCCAACCCCTCTGCCATGGGCAGGGACACCTTCCACTAGACCAGGTTGCTCAAAGCCTCATCCAGCCTGGCCTTGAACACTTCCAGGGATGGGGCATCCACAGCTTCTCTGGGCAACCTGTGCCACTGCCTCACCACCCTCTCAAGTATCAACTGGTGCTTTATGTTTAAAAAATACTAACATCTCCCTTCTGCCGCCCTCCCCCTGCGATATCTTGGTTTGAGAGTTGCCAGTCTGGGAGTTAAGTAGCCTGTGCTCTAGCAGAGAGGATATTTTGGTGGCAGGGAGAACAAGAAGTGAACTGTTATCTGTGGCTTCTGCATGTGTGTGCTTTGTAATGGATTACATAAAAAAACCTGTCACTTTGGGGAAGTGCACTTAGGAACAGGTGTTGTCTTCCTGTTTGTGATAAGTCGTGGTCTTGTGCAGTGTAGGGAGTTGCTGAACACAGGTGTCCTTGGGCGGTGAAGTAATGAATGGTGCTGCTTGTTTTGGAGCTTGATTTGTCTTTGGGTTTCTTATTTTTTAACTTCTGTTTTGTCACGTGTCCTGAAGTATGCCTCTCTCAAAAAGATACCATTGTCTTAAATTCCTTTATCTTGGAAAAAATAGTCCGATGATGTCTGTTGTCATGAAACGCCATTACCTTTTCAGCTATTTTTTTGTTTGTTTGTTTTCCCAGAGCAAACTAATATTGGTAGGTCGTTCTGCACTCTGGGTGTATGTATGTATGTAATGGTCCTTGTTGCTTTGCGTTGAGCACGCATGCCTTACACTTTACTAAGCAATTTGTAGTATGATGGCCAGCAGAACTGGTTGTCTCCATACACGTGTGTATTTTCAAAATCATGTAGGCTTGCAGTGACTTTGCAGCCAAGTTGTAGGTGGTAATTCTGGACATCACTTAACCGAGGGTTAGAAACCAACTATGGGGGCATTTATCAAATTACATCTGCAGGGCACTTCTCTAAAGAGTTGGAAAAATGCATTGAGTGGTTTCTTTAAAAATTAGTGTTATGACTAAATAATATGCACATTTGGTTTCTATTAGTCTGTCAGTGGAGCATCTTCTTTTCAATTAGATGTTTTTAATTATGTAAGCAGCCTGGTGTACGAAGAGTGAGATTATGCTAATTGTAGAAATGGAGCAGAACTGTATTAGAACTCTACAAATCAGAATAATTACAATCATTAATTTAAAAGTGAGGTTTGTATTCAAAAAGCACAGTTACAAAAGCTTCAACTGAAAGAGAAGTTGTATAAACTACTATATGTAATCCCATTAGTGATAGTTGACTGTCGATATCCTCTCTGTACAATTCCAAATAGAGAACCCAAATGACTGCACTTTCAGGTTATGATGTTCAGAGTGTCACATCATTCACTTGATCTGGGACTGCTTTTTTATTCTCGTCAGTTGTACTTTTCTTTGTGATCTGAGCAAGTTGTGTCTTTTATATGTCACCATTTGTAGAATATAATACTCCTTAAAGCATTTCTGGAAAAAAGTAATGACTGTGGTACCTAGTGAGCTTTTATGAGGAATCATGGGAAGATATGTTGAAATATGTAATTTTAAAATCTTCTTTTAAAGAAGCATCTTTAGAGAGAGTAACACTGATATTTAGGGTTATTTTAGCAAGTCAAAGACTACTTTGAAAGTGAAATATTAATTAACTTGCAGACTTGAGCAGCATGCATTTGATGCTGCTTTCCAGAACTAGGTGGAAATAATTTTCCATTTGACAGTTTGTTGTTCAGTGTCAGTAAATGTGGTAAGCCTCTAAGTACTACCTCAGGTTTGTTTTTATGTGGGAGACAAGAGGCTGACTTCTCTGTGTGTGATGTATGGTTTGTGTAGGAGGTTGTGTTTAGAATTACATGGTGGTGTATTATGGCTCTGCACTGTGTATGCTTCCTAAAAGACTGTAGTGAGTATGATTTAACAAAAAAATAATTATTCAAGGTGAAGTTTTTTCCAAGAGCAGTTGAAGCCATGCATTTACTGACTAAAAGTATTTGCTCTGACAAACAGTTGCATTGGAGTGCTTTGATCCATAACTTCACAATAGAATCAGTGTTTTGTTATAGTCATAGACAGTTTGATTCCATTATTCTCATGGAGTCTCCTTGTATGACAACAAATCTCAGTTGTTGGGATTTGTTTGTTATTTACATCTCCAGTTGGGGATACTTCTGGGTTTTTTTTATTTCTGGCCTCAGTGTCAAACACTGGTCATATGATTGCAGGAATTCCCTAATAGGAATCGCCTATAATCAGGAAATCTCTTCATTGCCTGTAATCAGGAAAATCAGCCTCTAGTAATTACATGCTGTGGCAATAACTATTTAATCTGTTACTACTCTACAAGGTTATAATATTCTGTAAATATGAGGATTCCTTATTTCATATGTGATTTTCATTCTCTTCTCCCCCACTCCCCCATTAATAAGGGATTCTGTTCGGTGGAATACGTGAAGAAAGGGGAGAAGGATTTTTTTTTTTTAATTTTTTTTTTTTTTTTTTTTTTTTTTTTTTTTGGGGGGGGATTTTTTTTTCCAGCAAAATCGATTTTGAGAAGGATTTTTTTTTTTTTATTTTTTTTTTTTTTTTTTTTTTTTTTTTTGAGAGGGAGAATGCTTTTTCCAGGCAAATCAGTATTTCATGGATACAGGAGTTAGGAGTTGTCATTAACACGGTGATGGCTATTTAAAGAAAAAATAAATTGAGAAGTCACCAAGTGAAACAGTAAATACTCTTTATTTAAATCTAAACCTTTTCCAAGGTTTATATTGTAAAAAATAAAATTATCTTTAAGACTGTTATTTTTTGTAAACTGTCCTTGTTTAAAAAAAAAAATCCAGTAGAGATGCTTCTGAGAAAAGCTGTCATGAGTGTCTGTCGTTTGTGTGTCATGCTGCTTGCCGGAGTATGTTTGGAATAAGGTCTAACCTACAACGCGAAGATCATGAAAACTGGCTTGATATTTCTGTTACTTCAGTAGAGATGTGAACGTCTCACATTTCATATAGACCTGTTTTGGTATTTCCATTCACGTCTTTTTAAGCAGCTCATGTTTCTGTCCTAATGTGATAGCCTTTGCTCGGCTAGACCAACTTTAGAATTTTTCTGCTTTATTTTTCCATGCTGGAGAGGAATTGCTGAAATAAATTTGCCTGCATCTTTGTTTAAATCTAATAAAAGTGTTTGATACATTTCCAAAGGTGCCTCTTGCTCTTCTCCTCTATTCATCTTAAAAGTTACAAGGCTTTCAGATAAAGCAAAGCAACTGTGTCAAGGACAACATGTCTCCTTCCAAACATGGATAGGTAGAAGAAGAAAGTTCCTCAGTGGTACCTACTGCCAACACGTTGGTCTTGGTTGCAGGGAGTCCTGTTTTGGGACAGTACGTTACTCCTGTAGAACTAGTAATTTTTAGGCCTCTCTAAGTTTATGTGTGTATGGGCTTTTCAAGATAACAAGATTACTTCGCAAAGCCAGACTTTTACCTCTTCTAAAAATCATTACCATAATCCTCTCTCATATTTTGAAAGGGATAGGAAAGGTTTAGACTTTTATGACTCAATTAAAATTGAGGCCATTTATCACAGCCAAAGGAATTAGACACCATGTAGCTGATTTCTGTATTTGACTATCAGATTAATTTACTCCTGCCTCTTCTGTGTCTAGTCTCTGCTGGCAAATCAGCTTTGAAAACTGGCATGATGCTCTGTAGTAACTTGACTCAGCAAGTGTCTGTGTTAGGGAACAGAGGCAAAAGAAACTACATTTCCAGCTGCAGTTATAGTTTCAGACTTAGCAGCTGAGAAAGCAGTACCTGTGGTTTTTGGATTACAGGCATGTGAGTTTCAAGAAAGGATGGGTGCTTGAGAGGGGAGAGGGTGCCTGTGATGCTATGTGTGCATTATGAGGATGAGAAATCATTTTATATGAGGTCTTACATTGGCAGTTCTGTCATTAAAATTCAACACTCCTGGAAGTTTTGTAGCTGTCTCTCCTGCACCTTCCTTCTGTGATTGTTTTGGTCTGTGTCTTACTGGTGATTCAAAGCTCCTGCCTTGGCTTCTCCTGTGGCTGTCATGGCGCAGGGTTGGGGGTGCCATCAGCCCCATGAGTTGAGGGTGATACTCATCACTGTGAGCCAACAGCAATGCAGCTGGGAGCACTGTTCAGACTGGGAGAGGTTGCTGTCTAGATGCAAGTAAGAGCTTTATAGGTTTGTACAAAACTTGCTATGGGATGTTTTAAGAGGCGAGGTCAGAGTGGTTTGAAGAACAAGTATGGGGAAAATAGAGGGATAAGAGGATAACGGGTCTGTTAGACGTAGACAGGTCAGTATAGTTGTCTGGTTATGCCCTGTTCGTGATCACCATAATTAGTTCCATCTTCTCATTAAAATCCTCTTCTGGCTACTTTCCTGGGTGAGGGGAATGAGTCCTGTGTGCATGGGGGTCTTAAGTGCCAGCAACTGGAGTGAGGACCAGGGGTTACAGGGGCCCATGTGACTGGGGTGCCAGCAACTGGGGGGACCAAAGTGCATGGAAAATCCAGTGACAGCCAGCATGGGCTGCAGAGGTCTGTGTGTCTGTGGTGCCACCCCCTGTGCAGCCCCTGCGTAGGGAATTGGTGGTACCAGAGGATGAGCCAGCAAGAAGTTGAAGCAGCCTGGGAAGCCAGAGGTGGACCAGGCGGTCTCAGCCCATGAGTTTTCTCACTTACTCTCCTGACTCTCTCCCCGTCCCAGTGGGGGGAGTGAGTGAGCAAGCAGCTGTGTGGTGCTTAATTGCCGGGTGGGATTAAACCATGATACCTGGTCAGTAATAAATACGGAAATGGCAGGTTTTTAGATAAAATTATTACACAGGTATCTTTGAAACAGGATGCCAAATCGAGACTATTCTTACTTGTTGTAATTAACTCTCTGACAAACTGTGGTCGTCTTTTGTGAATTGAAAGCTGAGATAACAATGTGTTCTTCCTTCTCATTCCTCTGTTTCCAAACTGATGGACTAATGCCTGGTTAGATGACTGTTTCGTATATTTGATGGGATATTTCCTTTGCATAGCTAAGGTCATCTGAAGACTTAAGTCTTGAACGACTGCTTTTTTGAACTGTCATTGAACCCTTATTTACATGTCCTCATGAATATTAAAGAAGTTTGAGTTAAGGTCACTTTCAATCCCTTTAAGCAGTGTTAAAAATCCATTTTCAAGTTCTTTTCTTCCTTTTCAGTAGTGTGCTATGTAACATTTGGTCCCATATTATTTTAGTTTATTGGGTACCTTTCCCTTTCAAAGCCAGTACCTGGTAGTTTCCCACGACAGTAAATTGCGTGTATTTTTAAGATTTATCTTTGTTTCCATCAAATGCTGCCACAGTGAGTTATTTTCTGCAAGATTACTTTTATACAGAAAATGCTCTCTGTGCTGTGCATTCTTCTCCCTCTCTTCAGTCATACGCCTCTGGGGTCCATAATTTGTCTGGTCTTAAACAAAATTGCTTGGTTTACCAACTATTCTTGTTCCAGCACTGGCTGTAAAAATGGTAAAGTGGTAGACAAGAATGAAGACTTGTATGTGTGGGACTGCCGCACTGGGTCAGGCTCCCCTACGATTGTTGGCTCATACCTTTTGTGAAATGCCTTGAGTGCTTTTCTTCCATTGCTGACACGAAATAGCAGACTTAGGAGGTGGTGATTACGTCCAAGTATTTAGTTCTGTTTAATGCAGGTTGAAAGACAGAAGAGCTAGAAGATGCACATTCATGTCCACGTGTATCAAGTAAAAATTGTTTTTTTTCCCTTAGAGTTTTCTAAAGATGGTAGTAGAACAGTTCTAGCCTCCGTAGGCAGCGGATGTCACCATGTATTTTACCTTGCTTATATGGGAGCATCAGAGTTTTAGTTAGAACCACCTTGAAATACACAATATATGCAGTTAGAGTATACTGTGCCTTCGTTTCATTTGGTACTATGCTGAAATAGCGTGACAGGGCAAAGTCTAATAAAGCATAGGGGGTTTGGGTTTGTTTTGCAGCGTTCTAATCCTCTCTCCACTTCAGATTCAAGCCCTGTTTTGTGAATGTCAGGTTTTGTGTAGATTCCCCTGTGTGGTCATGTTTGCCCCATCTAGATATGTACATGGAGCTAGTTGCAGGTGCGGCTGATATAGGGGGACTTAGCCATGCATTATTCATGACTAATTCAGGAATTACGTGAATAGACTGGCTGCTTATGCTTTTGGTAGTTGTACAAGCATGTTCAGAACTGAAAAGTTAATACATGCTAATGCACGCATAGTGGGTCAGTTTTGCAAATGTCATTGAAGGTAGCATATGATTCATGAGACCTCTTCACAGTGATGTATCCTGATTATCTATAGGTTCTGTATATCCTGATGCTTCATATGTAACATGAAGCATCCTTCCATATGCTGAGTTTCCTTGTTAACAATTGTCTGGAGCATAATGTGGAAAAGACTGGCTAAATAGACTGTATCTCTATAGACAGTTGAAGTTTACCTGTCAAGTTCCTCAGTGTGACTCCCTAATTTTCTGCAGTAAATCACTGACGTTCCCATTCTGAAAACCTATCAAGACAAGTATATCATAAATCAGCCATCAGATACATCAGTGTGTTTCTATCCATGTCCTGATCAGCCTGGAGAGAGTTCAGAGGATTTTACTGATTATTAATTTTTCCAGAAACAAAAATATGTTTATAAGTAGTTATTAACCTAAAATACATTATCTCTTAAATTTTGTGGTATAAAAATTGTTTGATGCAAGAGGGCTGAGGCTATTTTTGCCAGCTAAGTTACCGCTCTAAACAATACAGCTTACAAGAATTTTTTCATGCATAAGGTGGTGAGTTCTGTTTAAATGGTTGCTGTGCATAAGGAAGACATCATAGCTGTCTGATGCTCGTAGTACTGATAAGTATTTGAAGTCCTAAATAATTGTCTCCTGTCTTTTCTGCTGTTGAAATGGCTTGCACAGGGTACTCTGCCATCCCAGAAACTCCTGAAGGCAAGATGACAAGGAAACGACCATATTTCAGGCACCGAAGAGGGGTGCAGTTCCTAGAGGTGTCTTCAGACAGCGAAGATGACGAACTGAGAAACTTCAGTACTGCAAAAAAGAAGAAAGTTTCACAGGGAGACGTGGTCGTAATGTATGCTTTAAGCCACTTTTCTCTTGTGTGATGTTCTAAACTGAAATACTGAACTGAATGTCAGAGGCTAGGTTCTGGTGTACTAGTTTGTGATTTACTTGGCCCTAAATAAACTTTACTGGATTTTCAGGGAAGAAGGATCCAGCTCTTAAGCCATTTTCTCAGAGAAGACAAAGGGAGGGAGTTCTGTGGTGTTGAATGAGATGTGTGATGTTCATTATATATTTGTGCGTTTGCCCCTCTGAAATCCTTTTAATGGCATTTGAAAGCTTAACCATAAAACTATAAACTATAGTTTTTAACTAGGTTGGAGTTGGTGTTGGCTTGTTTTTATTTTAATGTAGCCAATAATGGATAGGAAAGCAAATAGAGCTTCAGTGTGTAGTGTAAGAGTTGAGTTGAGAATTAGTTTGCCATGCTTAGTGAATTTTTTGCTTTAGTGATTTGGAAATTTATAATTTTGAATAAGCCGAGAGAGGATAGTAGGCAAGAGTCACTTGTGTGGGCACTGAAAAGGCAGCATTGAGAGGGTAGGAGAGATAAGATGTAGACAAACACCTCGCACAACCAGTTGGAATGGTTTAAAGAAATTCCTGCCATTGATTACCTGCTAGTTACACATCTGCGTGACCAAGATGGGGTAATTCTGTGCCCCATATATATCCTTGTGCTAAGCAAAAGAAGGTGGCTTAACCTCCTTTTTTGGTATTCTGGCTGAACTAATCTGTGGAAAGCTTTTATGGGAATAGCAACCTTAACAGGCGTAGTCTGTTGTCAGATTTTCAGTCCTTACGCAGAGCATGGAGTTATTGGAGCTTGTCAGCAGAAATGAAGCAATGCTTTTCCCTGTTGCTGCGATCTGAAATTCTTGAATTATTTTTAATGCATCTTCCCCAGAGTTTCAACTTAGGACAGATACTTGGTAAGAAAAAAAGCATTTGTAGTTAGCAGAGTGAACTCCTGTTTCTGTGTATGGTTTTAAGTTGTAGATTGTGCCAAGGGTACAGAGATGGCAAGCTGGTTGCATGCACCAAATTTTCTTGTTTGCAGTGCTGTGTAAACATTGTTACACTGTTTCTGGGATCAACCCATCTGGGAGGAGTACAAGCAGTTTTATACCATGCGGAGCTGACACTAATAAGCCATGCAGGATCCAACTTGCAGAGCCACAGATTGCTATTTCTATACTGTATACTGATTATTGGGAGTGAGAGACGGACAGCAAAGTGGTTCATAGTGGGATTGATGACCATAGCCCACATCCTTTTGTGCTCTTTGTTATTCCCGTATAGTCACTGGTCTATTACACACCAGGCACCCTGGCGCCTGGCACTTTGGCACAGTGTGTTGGCTCAGGTGCTAATCAGTGTGTACTGAACCCACTAAGTTGTCTCACAAGTGGTGTTCTGGCTGAGCTAATAAATGAGTTGAGAGAGTGGCAGGAGTTTGCTTGGATCTGGCCAGGCTTATGAGCGCTGGCTTGTGCTGAACTTGGCTTGGCTGTGCACAGAACCCAGTGTCTTGGCACTGTGCGTTTTAGTGCACGTCTTACCTAGTGTTTGGGGGTTTTGTGGTAATTTTTTTTTTTTGTGCTTGATATCCCCGTCCTCCTTAACCTAAATAAGGGACAGAGCAGATAGCAGAAAGTGCAAAGCAGAAAACACCTCTTTACCAAAAGGAGGCGTGCTGCAAGCTTCGCTCCCAGAGTTGCTGTCTGGACTCTGCTAGAAAATAGCAGAACTCTGACACAAGGTTTTGTGGGTTGGAGTCATACTTACTGAGCGGTTAATTGAGTGTTTCTTCATGCTTGATAGGAATGTGATTATACAGAGAGGATAAGGTTTACGATGAGTGCAACTCTGGCTCTGTTGACAACTCTCTAGATGTTAATCCCCAGTAGGAAAGAATAGGGCAATCGCAGTGTAACCATTTCCATTTGGATTGATTTTTCTTTTTTGAATGCAGTTTATAAAGAAGCTACTTTTCTTTATCAAGGCAAAAAGATCTGAAATATGCTAATAGATTTTTAATATGCCATTTCATGAAGACTTTTTTTAAAGTGGATGCTGGTTTCACCTTCTGAAGCTTACAACTAGATGGCTTGGTGCATTGAAGAGGAATTTGAGTTACTTTTTGAGAATTTTTTTCTTTTTTTTTTTTTTTACTCTAAGAGGCACAACCAAAGAGTCGGTGTGGCTGTGTATGCCTTTTGAACAGGATAGGGAGAAAAGGATTATTTGATGAACATTTGCCTCAAAATAGTGTGTATCTTTTACACAAGTGGCATGTTACTATTTTCTTTCAGAGTTGTATTGCAGTGTACCTGTTGCAACTTCTGAAGAAAAATATAGGCAGGAAAAACAGGTTTCTTTTTGGTCTTTTACCTGTATCTGTGTAGAGAAACCTGTAGACAAGTGTTTCTCATGGTGAAGCAATGAAATGGCAAACTCGAGCCAATTCAATCAATTTTCATTCAGGAAAGGACATTTTTGTGTCTGTGGAGGGCAGTAGGATGGGAGACTTGTGCTTACATTCAGTCTTATTTGTGCAACTGAATATTGTGAAAAATATACAGTGATTACTTTTTCTGCAGGTTAGCCGTAATAATAAATCTTCCTTTTAACTCAGGATTGGACTTAATTTCAGAAAGGTTCTTCCTATGTTTTGATGTTTAAGATGCTGCATGAGGATCTTTGGATTTTTTTTTTTCTCAGTGAGCTGAGAAATAGGACAGAGATAATACTGCACCTGAAAAGTGTTTTACAAAGAACCTATTCACATTTGTTTATCTGTTGGGCAAATAAATACTAGCAAGACTGTTTGAGACAAACCTGAGATCGTCTGATATAATTCAGGGAGCTGAAATGATGAAATGTGTTAAGATGGTTGTCGCTAAATTGGCAGGTAAACTTTTATAGCACAATATGTGGGCAAGTTACGTTATTTCCCTTGTCTGTTCCTCCTTTCTTCTTTCCTTTGCTAATTTGAAATGTTTGCTGCAAACAGAAGAGACTGCTTAATCTTATATGCTTTATTTCTTCCTGAATAGGAGGTATCATTTGGGGTACAAGCTGACTCAGCATTATTGAATGCATGGAAACACATTCCATGTGATCCCGTTGGGTTTGGTTTACCGTAATGTTCTGGTAGAGTAAAACATTCATAAGGAAAAATAAATTTTAATTCTTTCTCTTCCCCCATACATTGTAGCTCTGAACAGTCTGATGATGATGAACAGCCTGACAGTCAGCTACCCCAGCTGGCGTATGTAAACGGTGGGGATCAGCCGGCAGCAGTGAAGAAGAGTGTAGAGAAAGACATCAGAGGCGCGAAGCTACAAACACTGAAGGAACTTTTTCCCCAAAGAAGTGACCGAGACTTACTACAAGTAATAATGCTCTGTTCTTTCGATTTATTTCAGTGACTACTTTGCAGGCAGTGTTCCCAAGCCTCTGTCCTTAGTAGAGGGAACAGCCTTAATATTATTAGCAAAAGGGTGTATGAAAGTAATGTGTTTTAGCAGAACTACAGCCAGGTAATGTTTCTATATATGCGTGCATACATACACATACATATATGTTTAAAAATTAATATGTATGCACACACTCTATATGTATACATATATATATGTAAAAAAAAAGTTTAGATCAACTCAGCAACAGTGAATTCCAGTTTCTTGACATTTTTTGTATTTTTCTTTTGTGACGTTTAATCTTAGTTATCACTGTCTTTGTTGATGACTATTGAAAACTGCTGTTGTTGGGGTACAGCTAACTGACTGAATGCAGAATGAGCACAATCACTGCCACCTTCTCCAGTCATTGAAGCCTTGCACCGTTGCATGATGAAGTTTAATATTCATTCCATTAGTACTTCCAGTGAGGCAAAAAGAGAGTAGGTTTGAACGTAGTGTAATATGTTCTGATTATGCTGACATGTGAGCCTGAGATACTCTTGGCCATTGTCCAATGTACAGTATAAATCTATGGTAACATTATGGTAACTTAGTACAGTAAAATATCTTCAGGACAGTAAAATCTATTATTAGCAAGGCTAATTTTCAGTGCTGTTATGTATCTAGGTTTTTACTAGCTTTAGTTTTCAGAGGTAAATGTGTTTAAATTACTCGAAATTACCTGGTTGTAGGAATGTAATTGAAGAAATATAAAAATTTTACTAGTCTGTTTTTCCCAGTGGATCAAACTTTATGTTTAGGCTTTCTACTTTAGGCAGAATGTCTTGCAAAGACCAGTTTTGGAGTTTTTTCTCCTGGATATTTTAACATCGTAGATATCCAGAATGTGTTTTCAATTTTTGGCCACATAGAATGTGTTTAAACCAAAGAGTGGCAACAATTCATCATAACTTAGAAACTATCTAGAAATGATGCGTGGTGTGTCTGACTACTGTTTTGTGACTTCAGTGGTGTTTTTCACTACTCAGTGGTACATAGTGCTGTTGGTATTTATTCTCAGGAGAGTGAGGTAACTCCTCTATCAGTAGAATCTTGTAATATGTAGAGGCTGTGCAAATTTTTGTCTGCAGTTATGTAGCCACAACATTTTTGAAGGAAGATGGAAGAATATTAGGCAAACCTATTGTTTGTTCATGAAGGATTTAGAACAGTCTGTCCTGACAAACCTTATGCAACCAATGAAGGCTGCTAAGGAAGCATCATGAGCCTTTTGAAAAAGAAATTGGGTGCTTGTAGCGAAATTGTAAGATGCTGTTTACAAATGTTGACAGATACTTGGGAATCAGGTTTCCTTGTAACTTAATTTTTTTGTGTTTCTTGTTATTTGTCACTTCTAGGAAACTTGCTTCTGCTGCAGTTATCTTGCTTGCAGAAAGCATTCTGAAAGTCTCAACATCCAGTTAATCTGTAAAAATTATCTGTTCTGAGATTACATGTGGATGGAGAAAGATAAACCTTGCGGCATGTTACAAATTTCACAGATGTACTTTCAGAAGGTCTACTAGTGTGACAGAACAGTGTGCAGACATTAAGTCCGGAAATCAGTTTTTTAGATCATCTGGTTTTATGATAGTAACATTGAATAGTTCTAGGAAAAAAGTTTTTAAGTAAACTTGCAGGGTATGTTTGTGAAGTAGGGAAAAAAGCAATAATAAATGAGATTGTATTAAAAATGTTTTCCAATATTTTTTTTTAAAGTGTTTCCAAATACAGCTTATGTGTTCCATCTAGTTCTAGTTAATTTGAGATTGTTCATTTTGTTCGTGGATTTTAGAATACATGTATTTCTGGAGCATATTTTAAAGTGCATTTCAGTTATGCTGATGTGTCATTGTCTTCTGTTCAGCTGGGTTAAATCTCACTATTAGCAGTTGACTCTCTTTTTTTCTTTCAGTTGATAGAATCAGCACACACGATGGATGAAGCAGTAGCTGCTGGTTTGAAGTTCAATGACAAAGGTAGGTTTAACAAAAAATCCCAAAAAACAAACTTCAGAAGCTGTAGCTAATTCAGTGAAGTCAACTTGGTTGGGAGATATTTAAAAAGTGGTAAATGATATGCTAAAAGTTATGGTATTGTTTTTGTTTGTTTTCATAACACAAAACTGAAATTACAGGCTTTGCAAGGGGAAGGATGAAAAGAAATGGACCAGAATCCAGAGGTAGAACAAAAAAGGGGAATTTGTTCAGGATTGATTTATGTGTGGGTCCTTAAGTGATTTCTGTTCTTGCTGGTTCCTTCTGCCCAGAAGTTGAGGCAAATAGCAGTGAGTTAGCAATAGTAATTCTAAATGTTGTAGGAGAGAAATCTGGTGGTATGGAAAAAATATAGTGGAGTATGTAGCCACTCATAACTATATATTGTTTGTGTCAAGGCCCATCACCATTTTCTCTTCATGTTGACTTCAAGACTTGCTTGTAATTCTGAATAAGAACTTTTAATCTTAAACATTAGACAAATCCTCACTCTTCTCTAGCAAAACATTCCCCAAGCCATGTCTTTGAACCTTCAGAGCTTATTTAGGTTTTTCTGTTCTGTGTTTGAATTTGTGTAGTTTCATGCTGTTATCACAACAAACAAACAAAATCCCAAACCAGAAAACTCAACACATGATGTGGGAGTGTGTAAAAAGTGTTAAGCATTTCCTCGTTCTTGGGCTTTGGGTTTGTTTCTTGACATCACCTAAGTCCAGGGTTAAATCTCTTGTCTCATATTCATCTATTTGACTAACTTACTGGGGTTGGTGGGGGAAGAGTGGAAGGTTGGTATGGAGATTAATGTCATTATAAAAAGCTGATCCTTTTCAGCAGTCTCCGTCTGTTTGTAGTTCAGTTGTCCACAGTTTTCCTGAGAGATCTTCAGGGTTTGGATATGGTGGAAAAAACTAATTATGATCACTCTTGATTATTTCAATTGTTGTAAGTGGTTCATGTGTCTTTTCATGCAGCATCCTATGGATTTGGAAGCAATATGTCTAGGAGGCTCATGTTTTGAGGGAGAAGAGTTTTATTCTCTTTCTAAAGTAGATGTTTTGGGAATTCTGTTCCCCCTGTTGTGTTTGTGTGTTAATCTTCTGATTTTTTTTATACAGCTTATAAGATTTTCTTTTTTTTTTAAACAGTTATTGGAAAGCTTTAAAACATTGGGCTAACTTTAATGAAGGGTTTCTTTTGTGTTTTGTTTGGGTTTTTTTACCCAACCAGACAAACATTTTGAGGTTATCACTGTGTACATGATCAGATTCTATAGATGCGACTTCTTGGTTGCTGGCAGTAGAAAACTAAAGCCGTCATATTTTTGAGGGACACACTACTTCTGAGTGCTGCTGATCTTGGAAAATCCCTTCCTGGAAGACTATGATTACTTTTCAAGGGTTTTGATTAATTTAAAAAAACTTAAGCTAATATGTACCCTTAAACGTTGTTGCTGTTCACAGCGTTCAAAGTTAACCACTTTGATTTCTGGTATGCAGGCCCTGCCTTTTGGCCATTTTTGTGTTGATCGAAGAATGCTATTTCACATCGTTTCAGTATGAGCCCACGGAAAAATCTTCTTGGCAGCAAAATTCTCGCTGATCACAGCTGTTGTATAAAATACTTAGTTAGGAGTAAGCACGCCTGAAAGTGACAGTATAAATCACCTCATTTTGACACATTTTTTAAGAATGGAGACATTACTGAACATCTGCTTGTTTATGTCAATACGCTTTGCTTGTTTTGAAGTGTTGACTGTGTGAGAGGTCAGGGACATGACGCAGTTTTGTGAAGCATGGCTTTGCAAAAATAGGGTGGCCGAGTTATCCTCCAATTTTTCTGTCCTTTCAAAATGACAACAACTTAAGTTTACATCTTGAAATCAATATTTGTATGTAGCTAAAACAACAAGCATTGCAGTTGGCTTAGAGGTATGAAGGTTTGATGTGTGACGCACTAAAAATATGTGTATGAAAGACAGACGTTGCGGTAATACCTGCTGCTTGTGGTTTGTTTCTGGTGTTTTCTGTACGTTTTGAAAACCATGAAATCGGTGAGGGTGCTTCTGAGCTGAGCCCTCATGTAAACACCTCAGATGTTCACTGCTTAGTGAACAAGCAGAAATGACTGGTTTGTTTGTAATGGTGGGGGAAGTCACAGTAATAAGATGGGTTTGGTTTTTTGTAGTGGTAGCAGCAAATAACAGTGGAACTAATTAGAAATGCTCTTCTAAATTTTGGAACCCTGGAGCTGCTGTTCTCATGGCCCACTAATCATAAAATTTATAGAAAGAACGAGGATTTCTCTGGAAGGTCTGCCTGGTGTGCCCTGCCTCCACTCTAAGGATAGTTCCTGTCTACCAGTATTAGTTTCTTCATCCCCTCAGCTGTACACTCCCTTAACCCAGGAATAGTTAAATGTACCTGCAAAGTGAATGTCTTCAGAAAGTTGGGAGTTGTCGTCATTTGCAGGTGTGGTGGGTTTCAGAAGATCACAGGTTGATTTCTAAATGTGTCAATAGGTTTCTGAGACCATGGTTATCCAGATCCTTTGCTAGAGTTTAATTGCCTCTGAACTTGCTCACAATCAGGCTTACTTCGAAGACTGTTGAATGCTCAGCTCATGACTTCAAAGCAGGGGTATCTTTGAAATACTCTTATATGGAGCCCATGTATATTTTTAGGGTAAAGAGGTTTGCAGGGTCACTGTTTGTGTTCATAATTATCCACCCTGAATGCAGTTTTAATTGAGCTTATGCAGTAATAGCATGAGGCCTCCATGACTTCTAGTGCTTTACCCAACAGCTGCCTGGTCAGCCCTTACCTTTGATATCAAGACAAACGCACGTTTCTCAGACTCAAGCTAAGTAGCGTGGCTTTTCCTGGCAATATTGTTTAAATGAGGTTCTTGGGCAGCAAGGTCAAGGTCTGAATGGTGAAGGAGAGCTGCCTCCGCTCCATTGGTACATTCTCTGGATGCTTTCAACTGTGCCTCTTGCATGTTTTATACCTATATATAGAGATACATATGCTTCAAAAAGAATCTTAAGTCATATCTCTTGCCAGATCCTTCATTAAGGAAGATTTGCTGATGCTTCACGTTTCTGCCTTTGGGATGTTTTAATGATTATATATGTCACATCGCTGATGTCAGAAAGAGTGAATCAGTCTAGCAGAAAATCTGTTTGAAAGTACTTCCACACAAAATGCCTTTTTATGCAAAGATGTGCCTGCTTAATTTTCCACAACTAAAACTATTTTAATCATCTAGGCACTCTTGGATTGGAAAGCAAGCGTGCTTTGTGTGTGTGTGTGTGTGCTTGCTCACTGGTCTCCTTTGGCAATCTGGCCAGAGATGCTAGTATTGGACATCAGAGCTCTGCAGGCAGTTTTTCGTCCAAAAAAGATTTAATTTGCAGTACTATTTCAGACCATGGACTAGGAATTTTTGGAATAATTTGGTTTGGTAACAGTTGCTCTTTCAAGCAAAACTAGTATGTAGAATTAGTGGTACTGTGTGTTTGCCTTCACAAGCTGCGTGTGGTGGCAGTCAGAAAATGCACCTGACGGGGCAGGTCTCAGTATTAAGATGATAATCTCTTGATAATTGCCAGGGCCCAAAGATACTCAAAGTTCTGGCTCATGTGAACTATTCATAAGTCATGTAATGTAATACCACTGATACTTAGTTGTCACCGGCTTAATATGAGTAGTTTTGTTTCAGACATTTCGATTTAATGTTGAAAACTGTTTGTCTGTAACCTCTGTGGTGTGTGCCTGAGCTAGAAATCAGTCATCAGCACTTCCAGATTGGCAGTGATATACATATTCCAATTTGGGATTGGGATTCAGCCTTGATTAAATGCCATCTTTCCAAAAGCAGTCAGCCTGACACTTGGCAATTATTTTTTTAAAAAAAAAGCTATTTCAGTTGCTACATGAGAAGTAATTGCTTGATTAATTGCCAAACTACTTAGAAAACTTAGAGGTAAATAAACATGTACTTTCAAGCAGCTGCTTTGCTTGAAGTTTCAATGTATCTTGACTATAATAGGAAACTGTTGTGGTGACTGCTAAATATCTTGTGCAGTTAATAAGTAGCTACTGTAGTGTTGGTTTGAATGACCTTTCATGAAGTTCACCCCAAAACCGCAAATAATTCTTTTCTGCCTTGATTTTTAAAGCTGCTTCTTGTAAACAGAAACGAAAACATTCTCCCACAAATGGCAAGAACAGAAATCAGCAAGTCGCAAAAAAGCCAAAAGCTAATTACGTAAGTACTGTTTATTCTCTCTGAGTATTGTAAAATAAGTGGAATTACCTGACTTGGTCAGTAAAGTGCTGTCATGAACTTGGGATGTTTTTATGAGAAAATGCAATCAGATTCAAGTCTTGCCATCTGAGTGAGGTTTTTCTACTTTCTTCTCTTTGACAATTTGGAATGCAGTTACCTGCTTTTCTCTTTAGTGTTTGTGGACTTGTGTTTGCTCAAGTAGATGAAGTTCAACATCAGGCCTGTCAGTCTGCTGGGGAACGTTATGGAGCAGATCATCTTGAGTGCCATCACATGGCACGTACAGACCAACCAGGTGATCAGACCCAGTCAGAATGGGTTTATGAAAGGCAGGTGTTGCATGACGAACCTCATCTCCTATGACAAGGAGATCATCCATGCTTAGTGGATGAGGGAAAGGCTGTGGATGTAGTCTGTCTGGACTTCAGTAAAGCCTTTGAAATGGCTTCCCACAGTATTCTCCTGGAGAAACTGGCTGCTCATGACTGGATGGGCGCACAGTTTGTGGGATAAAAAAACTGGCTGGATGGCTGAGCTCAAAGAGTTGTGGTGAATGGAGTTCAATCCAGTTGGTGACCAGTCACAAGTGGTGTTCCCCAGGGCTCAGTTCTATTGTATGTCTTTATCAGTTATCTAGAAGAGGGGATTGACTTCACCCTCAGTAAGTTTGCAGTTGACACCAAGTTAGGTGGGAGTGTTGGGATGGGCGCACAGTTTGTGGGATAAAAAAACTGGCTGGATGGCTGAGCTCAAAGAGTTGTGGTGAATGGAGTTCAATCCAGTTGGTGACCAGTCACAAGTGGTGTTCCCCAGGGCTCAGTTCTATTGTATGTCTTTATCAGTTATCTAGAAGAGGGGATTGACTTCACCCTCAGTAAGTTTGCAGTTGACACCAAGTTAGGTGGGAGTGTTGATCAGCCTGAAGGTAGGAAGGCTCTGCAGAGGGATCTGGACAGGCTGGATCAATGGGCTGAGGCCAATTTCATGTGAAAAACAACTCCCCGCAGTGCTACAGGCTGGGGGATGAGTGGCTGGAAAGCTGTCCAGTAGAAAAGGTCCTGGGGGTGTTGGTTCAACGGCTGTCAGACTAGGAGCTGGCAGTGTGCCCAGGTGCCTAAGAAGGCCAGTGGCATCATGGCCTGCATCAGGAACAAAGTGGCCGGCAGGACGAGT